>NC_057789.1:13174380-13243253 GCF_014905175.1 Aphidius gifuensis | reverse complement strand
CATACTCTTTGACTTAGTTTAGCCATCATGTTGTTTTTGTTCAACTGAAAACCCAGAGTTGAAGACAGAGAAAGAAAGATAGAGAGAGTGAAAGTTGAAACAGAATGTTGGTACTTGGTAGCCAAGAAGACTAGAAATACTTTTAGTCTTCTTGTTGGTAGCCTCAAGTCTGGGACTGCTGTCACCCGTAGTCCGTACATATATGTAAACTCACAGTACAAGTGTGTGTACCTGCCGATATGTGGAGGTGGTAGCTAGGGATGTGCGATAGTTGAAAAGAGACCGATAATAATATATCGGCGATATTAAAAAAATATTATATATCGGCCGATATATATTTTTTAAAACTATCGATATATCGATAATATCGCCTAAAAAATATTATCGGTATTTATCATATAATATATCGTTGAAATAAAAATAACAATTTCTTTTTTTTTTTAATTAATATCTTATTATTATTAATTTATTATATTATATTAATAGAATTGAAATTTGATGTCAAAATTACAAATTCACAGTTGATGCTGTTTATATTTTTTATTTTTCCTTTCTTAGCTCTGCTTGTCCTTAGTCATTTATTTATTTAACAAATAAAATACATGTCATTTATTTTTATTAATTTAGAAAACCAAGGACAAGCAGTAGCTAAGAAAAAGATGAAGCTAAGGAATTAATGTAGCCCAAAAAATCATGTGAAAATTAATTCATTAAAAATTATTATTTGGCAAAATAATAATTTTTAATAAATTAATTTCTCCAGAGAAATTGACATTTGGTAACATCTATTCCTTAGCCCCGCAATTGCCATGAGTTAATATTTTTTTTTTTTAACAAATAAAGCTATCAACAAATGGGCTAATGTTGTCAAATGTTAATTTTTTAAGAATATTAATTTCTCCAGAGAGAAAGCTATCAACGAATGGGCCAAGCAGTGTTGGGTTTGTATAATACCGCGGTATCATACCGGTCGTAAACCTCGGTATAATACCGGTATTATACCGCGGAGGTTTCATACTTTCATACCACGTTAGTAGCGCCATCTGTAGGAATTTTTCGTATATTACGTCACACACCATTTTGAATTGCTCATAATTTAAATTTAAGAATATCATTCCTTTAATTATAGCATAATAGTAATAATCTTCATCCTTTTCTCAGACTTTTGTCAGTAGTAATAAATTTATTGAATATATTAAAAACTATTGACAAATGTCTAAGGAAAGGATGAGGCTTACCTGTTAATTTCTTTGGCTCAATTAATTCTTTATAAATCAATATGTGGCAACACCCTTCCTTAGTTATTTTTTCCATAGTTTTTTACTTTTTTATTTATGTAAAAACCTATTGGAAAAATGTCTATGGACAGAATGTTGTTTACATGTTAATTCATAAAATATTAATTTAGCCAAAAGAATAACCATTAGCAAACATCCTTTCCGTAGCTAATTCCCATAGCTTTTATTAATTTAAACAAATAAAAGTTATATGAAAATAGTAGTTAGGAAAGGAAGTTGTCACATACATTTATACGAAATTATTTTGACAGAGAAATTAATATGCAGGCAACATCCTTTCCTTGGGATATTTTTCCCATAGCCTCTTTTTATTTATTTAAATAAAAAATGGTCATGGTGAAAAATGGTAGCTGAGGAAAGGATGTTGCCTGCATGTTAATTTTCTTTGGCAAAATTACTCGTATGAAGTAACATGTGATAACTTCCTTTCTTAGCTACCATTTTCCTATGACCATTTATTTATTTAAATAAATAAAGAGCTATGGGAAAATATTATCCAAGGAAAGGATGTTGCCTGCATGTTAATTCTCTGGCAAAATTAATTTCGTATAAATTAAATGTGATCCTTTCCTTAGCTACCATTTTTCCTATGACCATTTATTTATTTAAATAAAAAAAGGTCTATGGAAAAAATATTAGCTAAGGAAAGGATGTTGCCTGCATGTTTATTTCTTTGGCAAAATCAATTTCGTATAAATTAACATGTGATTGTCTTCTTTCCTAGCTACCATTTTCCTATAGCTTTTATTTATTTAAATAAATAAATGGTCATAGAAAAACGGTAGCTATGAAAGCGATGTTGCCTGCATGTTAATTTCTTTGGCAAAATTCATTTTGAATGAATTAACATGTGACAACTTCCTTTCCTTAGCTACCATTTTTCCTATGACCATTTATTTATTTAAATTATAATAAAAAGCTATGGGAAAAATGGTAGCTAAGGAAAGGATGTTAATTACTTTGGCTGAATTAATTCTTTAGAAATTAACAGGGAAGCTACATCCGTTTCTTAGCCATTTGTCAATAGCTTATTATCTGTTCAAATAAATTAAAATACATTACTGTTGTTGTTTTTATAATCAAATATTGTTCATATTATTTGTTTATTCTGTAATACATCTATTAATATATCAACAAAAAATTTGACATTCGAGAGTTTTATGCTGGTATGGTAGACAATTTTGATGCCATAGGGGGCGTTCCTGAGTTTCATACTTTCATACTTTCATACCGGTATTATACCGGTTTAATACTTTCATACCGGTATGAAAGTATTAAACCCAAAAATCGACCATTTACCCAACACTGGGGCCAAGGAATGGATGTTGTCAAATGTTAATTTCTTTGGAGAAATTAATATTCTTAAAAAATTAACATTTGACAACATTAGCCCATTTGTTGATAGCTTTATTTGTTAAAAAAAAAAATATTAACTCATGGCAATTGCAGGGCTAAGGAATAGATGTTACCAAATGTCAATTTCTCTGGAGAAATAAATATATTAAAAATTATTATTTTGCCAAATAATAATTTTTAATGAATTAATTTCCACATAATTTTTTGGGCGACATTAATTCCTTAGCTTCATCTTTTTCTTAGCTACTGCTTGTCCTTGGTCTTCTAATTTATTAAAATAAATTATAATAATTTTATTTGTGAAATAAATAAATAAAAAACCAAGGAAAAGCAGCAGCTAAGGAATTAATGTGAGCAAAGAAATTAAGTGGTAAGCAACATTAATTTCTTCCCAAAATAACTACATCATAATTCTTTAGACATTTATTCATTTAACGAATGTTATTTTGTTTGTTTCAAACGGTTTTTAATAATCAATAAAAAAAAATTTATGTCGGTAACAACAGTATTTTCTGAAAAAAATATCGGATATCAATATATCGGGGTCAAAAAATATCGGCGATAATATATCGATATATATCAATATAATATTGGCCATTAAATATATCGGTGACTATCGCACATCCCTAGACTGGTAGCAGTCTGTTGCAGTCGTTGCAGTATTGCAGCTCAATGATAGCAAGATACGGTCTTGAAATCAAGATTACAAACCACGTGGCAATCGACTTTATAAGGTATGTAAAGTTAAATACTATTTTATTCGCGTGCATCGGAAAAAAAAATGCATATAAAATACAATCAATTTACGGAGAAAAAAAAACGACAAAAATTGTTGAGAAAACAGGAGAAAAATTGTTGTGCTGCACAGCAAAGTAGTGGCCATGTTAGAACTCTACAATATTTGTTCTGCCGATTGTACAGTTTTTTGTTCATCCGGTAGAGTAATAATTGCCCTGTTGTTTAAGGTACAACCAGGGAACATTAAAAATAATGTCGATTTTACGAATTTTATAGACTAGATAATTGAAATAACGATACATCTTTCTATGTAATCAGTTTTAATTGTTTCAATATTTGTTTTTGATTAATTAAGGTTGTTTGTAAATATTTGAGTTTCTACTCGATTTTTTTTTGATTAGGCTTTTTTTTAAAATGAAATAATTATCTATGTTGACAATTTATTTCAGTTTTTTTTGCCTCGGCTTTTTTTAGATAATGAATGTCAAAGTTGACAACTTTTATACTCTCGTCTCGAATATTTTTATCTCTCGTCAGCTATCTTTCGTCTCGTCTCGACTTTTCTCGGTCAATAATTCATCTTTGGTAGTCCCGAGTGGAAATTTCAGTCCGATTCGGATCCAGGACGGATCCGGTTTACCTGATTACATATCCGAATCGGATCAGGCTGGCCGGATCCGATTCGGACTGAAAATGTAACGCCGGCTAGGCTCCGAATCGGATCCGGTGAACCGGATCCGGTTACAATAAGGACACCGTGGCTAAATCGGATACCAAATTATGTATCCGAAATTACATTTAAATCGGATCCGATTTTACATCCAAAACGGATCCGATTTTACATCTAAAACGGATCCGATTTTACATCCAAATTGGATCCGATTTTACATTCAAATCGGATCCGATTTTACATCCAAATCGGATCCGATTTTATATTTAAACCGGATCCGAATTTTGTTTTAAAAAAATTTTGATTTAAAAAAAAAAATATATTTGCTTTTTTCAATTATTTTTTTTAACAATCATTATTAACAATATTTTTATCTTAGAAAATTCAACCTAAACTAAACTAAAATTCCGGATTTTGCGGGGATCGATCTCGGGGCTATTCTGTTCAAAGTCGGCAACTCTATCCTATTGACCACGGCGGCGTACGTGGAATCCATAAAATCAAAAGTCCTTTACAAGTGTAGAAAAAGTTTCAAAAATTACAATAGAAAAACTTGATATGATTAATTCTATATATATGCAACAATGTATTTAATATTATCAAAAAATAAAATGACATTCTGAAATTAATTTTTTTTTTTTTTTCAAATACTTGGATCCGTTTCAATCAGGAAAACTGATCCGGCTTACCTTAGCCAAGCCTGACCGAATCCGGAAGTTAACTTTGACAAAAAAAACAAACTTCAATTAAAGTCCGGCATTCCGGATCCGATTCGGATCAGGATAGAGTAAGGAAAACCGGATCCGGTTAGCCTTAGCCAAACCTGACTAAACCCGGAGATAACTTTGAAAAAAAAAATAAAGTCCGATTAAAGTCCGGCAATCTGGATCCGATTCGGATCAGGAAAGAGTAAGGAAAGCCGGATCCGGTTAGCCTTAGCCATAACGGATCCGAAAAGGGTCAGGAAACCCGGATCCGGATTACCTTAGCCATACTGGATCCGATTCGGATCAGGATCCGGCCAAGCCGGATTCAATTTCCACTCGGGCGTGTTTTTTACAATATAAATAATAGATCCATTACTTTGATTTTTTTATAATTTTTTTTTAAATTTTTTAATGCGAATTATTTATGCTTAGATATTATTTGGTTATTCCAGTAATTTTTCTGCGAAAAACAAATATAATATGGAGAATAGATATATGTTATCTACTGTACTATACATAAAACAAGAAGCAATATAAATTATATTATAATCAACATTGATGAAAAAAAATCAAAAATTTATTATAATAGATTTAACAAAATTATGAAAGCATTTAAAGTATAATCAATGAACCAAAAAAAAATTTATTGAAAACGTTTTCAATAAATTTTTTTTTGGTTCAGTGATTATCTTTAGATGCTTTCATAATTTTTTGTACAAGTAATCTAAAACGGGTTAAAATTGTATTGTAAGTAGATTGAAAATATATAAAAATTAAAAAAGATAAAAACTAAAATATTTATCTTTTGACTTTTCTCTCGCATATCGACATCGGTGTCTCGTCTCGTCTCGAGTTCTCTCGTTTATCGCGGCATCACTAAATTGCTTGCTTGCTAGCAGTAGCAGCAGTAGTGTTAGTATCTGTCTGTATATGCACAGACACACTGAAAAGCCAATTTTCAAGGCAGAAGCGCAACAAAAGTTCGGGTACCCGGGCATAAAATTTAGCCTTACGATATACGGGCCCCTCAAACTACAAATATTGGTTCGACTATGAACTTTTACAAACAACCTTAACTGTTGAAGTTGATCCTTTTTTTCGAGGTTAAACATAGGCTCTTACGGAAAATAATGTTCGGCTTTTCATAATACCCCGCTTTTCAAAAACTCAAGGATGAAACTAGAAAAAAAGACGAAAAAACGTTAATAGATGATAATAAATTTTTGTCTTTGTCTAAATACTTGAGTAGAAGTGAGAAACAGTATTCTCTTTCTAATTTTTCGTTAATTTCGCAACTGAATTCACCTAGGTCCCTCATGAGTATATAATGTTTTTAGGAAACATCCGCCAGATGTCTTTAATTTTGCCTTGGTTGTACCTTAACAAATTTTGTCATGCTTCAAACAAAAATAAAAAATTGATAAATATACAACAAAATTTGTAATGCTCCAAAAAAAAATTTTTGTATTTAGTTTAATAATTTTTATTATTCCACATAACGAAAATTCGCTAAAACCATATTTTTTTTTTTCAAAATTACGGAATAAATTTTTATTATGATAATTAAAAATAAGAAACAAACAAATTAATTCAAATTACGATGCTTTGATATATTTTTGATATTTATTACCAAAGATTAAAATAAAAAATCTCTGGATTAAGGTCGAAAGTAAAGAAAATTTCCCTTTTATGAATTTTTGATTTTTTGAGCTTAAATGAAAGCCTGAATAATTATCTATTTCCATGAATTATTTCAAATTTTTCTCACTAGTTTTTTTTAAGATAATTGATGTCAAAGTTGACAACTTTAACACACAAGGATATGGATAGAACACACATTTACGCTTGTAATTAAAAAAAGTCTTTCTATTTCTTTTATTCGTCGTGCTGCCTCATGTTTTTTGGCTATGGTAGTATGTGTGTGCCTATCCAGATGGAATACAGACACGCATACTATCAAGAACCTGTCAGTGAATATATTTGGACAGAGGGACACTGAAAATATTTTTTATAACCATATGTAGATGCGCACCCTCTTGGGCCCAAGCTTTGTTCGACGATGGGATTTACTTTCGACCTTAAGGGAGTACCTCTGCGATAATCGAAATAGAAAGTCTAGAAAAAAGCGTAGTATTGATTGCAACAAAAAGTCTACATCGGAGCCCGAAATTTTTGCCAGATACTGTACAAATCCCAGCCAATCACGGCCAAGTTGTGTTCAGGAAAACGCTCGGATAAATGTGTACTTGTGTTTGTGCGAATGTATGATGCTTGTTGTGACAGCTGTTTATTTATAGTTGTAAATTGCAAATAAACTTCAAAGTTACTGGAGGTTACTGTTGATTGTGAACAATAAAATTAGCCATATTGCATGCATGCCACTTGCTTTTGTTACTTATTACAACTGTAAATAGTATGTTTATAATTATTATTGATAATTAAATAATATTTTTTTGATTTGTACTTATTAAAATTCATGGAAAAAAAATTATGTCTACCCAGCACAACAAAAAGTGACAGGATAGGATTTCGCCTCTAGTTTTTCGTGCTGTCAGAACAATTTTAGTCGTTTTTTTTTCTCCGTGATATTGATTTGTATCAAGTTTTTTCCATTAAATTTTTTAAATTTAATATTTCCCAGCATCATAATCCATTGTGATTTTTTTTTTTTTTTAAGTTGCACGAAAATTAAAAATGGAGACTGATTCAAATGAGATAAATATGGACAGTGCAGATTTAATTCCTTCCGAATGGCATGAAAAATTCCTTACATTTTTAAAAGAAGAAGTAAGTTTTAGATTATATATAAATATAGTCTGAATATTATATATATATGTATATAGTCTGAATATATTATATTTTTATACAGCTATACTGTAATTATTTATCGTTAATTGAATTGAAAAATAAATTATTAATTTTTTTCATATAGAAGGAGTCAAAAATAGCTGAAAATAAAGAATTATATGGATCTAGTGATTCCGAAAATGATGATGATAACGATGATAATACCAACGATGATGATGATGAAGATGAAAGTGATTATGATGATTATTATTATGATGATGATGATGATGATGATGATGCTCATACTAATACTTACGATGAATATAGAAAAAAACGACAAGCACAGTGTGATTCGCGTATGATTCGCATGACTCCTCTAATTGCTAGTCAACCACGACTCGAAAAAAGTAAGAAAATAACAACACTATAATTTTTAATGATATAGAAATATAATTTTGTATTATACTCTTAATAGTAAATATACTAATGAAAATATTTAATTAATTTTTCAGTATGTAAAGATGAGAAGAACAAATTTCTTTCTAGCTGCTTTACAAATTATACACTTCAGAGCAATGAAAATTATTCAGTTGATGAAATACATAAAAAAAAAAATGATCTAAAATACTTACTGAATCTTTGTGGATTCAATTTAACAAGTCTGGATTTATCATGTTATCCTAATTCTCAAATAATGCTGATAATCAATGCTAATTGTCCAAATCTTTGGGAACTTGCATTAGGGTTTAAAGAAATAACAAGTCAAGATTTTGAAAATTGTTTTTCTAATATATCTCACCTTCAAAGGCTGACGATTGACTGGAAATGTAAAAATTCAACTCTACCAATGACTTTAGCCAAGTCATTAGAACAAATTAGTGGAACTTTGACAAATTTGGAACTTTTGTGTGGCTTTCTAGAAAATGATATTTTTTCACTAGATTCATTAGCTCCGGTAAATTCGAATTTGTAATAAATATTATATCACAATAATAAATGTTATCCATTTTTTAAAATTATTTTTTTTTTTTAGGTATTTCCTCGTCTAATCCTTTTAAAAGATTTAAGAATAAGGAAATTTGGACTAAGTCAACTATTACTCCAGTCGATAAGTGAAATAAAAAATTTGGTTGATCTAAGGATAATATTTCGTTGGCAAAAAAATGTTCCAATGTTTGATACAAGAATCAATATGTATCCAATCGGGAATTTGAAAAATCTCTGGTTTTTATGGATTGATTGTGATTATGGCGTTACAGATGAACTTCTGATTAATATTTGTAATAATAATAGAAAGTTAAAGAGTTTACATATAACTGGCAGAAATATAACTGATATTGGTATGAGTGCAATTAATAATTTAAAACAATTGCTTTTTTTAAATCTTAGTTCAACTTCTGGTCTTTGTTTTCCGCGAATAGCAAAAAATAAATTTATCACTGATGAATCAATTCAATGTTTATTTAATAAAAGACTGACATCGTTGAATATATCAGATTGCATCAATATCACTGATAAATCAGTATTTAAACTTGTTGAAAACTTACCAAATTTAACATGTTTACATATTAAAAATACAAAGATAACTCGTGAAGCTGTCGAAAATATATATGAATTAAAAAAACAACGTAATGAATCAATACAAGTACATCATTCGGTTCAAAATAATTATTGATTATTTTCAAATCATTTGTGGAATCAAAAGTTTTTTTTTTTTTTTTGAGTCTAGAGTTAGATAAGTATAAAAATTATTATATAAATGTAATGAACAACAATAAAAACAGTTTTATTCTCAATCAATTTATTTTCGTTTGTTTGTTATTTCTCGATCTGAAAATAATTTAAAATAGTGTTACGTACCAAGTTGAAAAATTAAAATTAAACTATGAAATAACAAAAAAAAAGAAAGTATATGTTAACCAAAATTAAATAGGCAAATAATCATAGAATAATTAAAATACATCAACTTGGTATTTCACGTTAATATTAAAAAATCCTCTTATTTTGTTATTCCCTACAGGGTAACGGGTTAGGAGGGAATGTGTATGATTGTAGATGTACCTTTGATGTAAGAATTAATCCGAAACAAATATTGTTGAGAGCGTGTCAATCTGGATGGTCGCCTGTTGATGTTGGTAGTCTCGAATAATCCAAACGGTAAAATAAACTCGAAGCACAGAAAAACAACACCCCGGAAAAATGTCACAGTCAATTATTTTATAAAGTATTAGGAACAGTCCATTGATAAACAGAAAAATAATAATTCAAACACAAAGATTATTTAACTTAAATTCACTCTAAAATTTTATTTATTAGCACGAAAAGATTAAATTGATTTTATTATTTATTTAATTTGATTTTATAAAATTTAAATTTAAATTTAATTTAGATATTGCCCAAACAAAAGTTGTCGCAAGAGTGAAGCTCCTTAAATTATAAAATAATAATTCCCATAAAAATTAAATTAAAAAGTAGAGATGATCTTAGGTGGAAACATCTTTGACCAATCAAAATTGATGGTTCTCATGATAGTCAGCATTTAATTGTTGCTGAGATATTATTCTAAATAATTAATAAATTCAACGGATGTTAAATATCGAGTTGCTGATTTAAAAATGCAACTGCGGCATGAGAAAATAAAATTTAAAATGAAAAATTATATTGAAAAAGTAAATAATATTTGAAAAATGTCCATGAGGCAATATTATTATTAAAAAATAGAAAGATAAAATTTATGTGCTACTCGATATTGTACTATATCCCTTGAATTTACCAAATATTATTTATTAATTAATTATTTTTAAATATTAAAATACCAGTACGTAACAATAGTAAAAATAATATATTTTTAGTATTTGTTATCCAATTAATTATAATGAATAATTTTTATATAATAAAAAAAATAGTAAAAAAACTGTTAAAAATTAACACACTTAAGTGTTAAAAATAGTATTAGTTTTATTTATTTATATTTTAATATTTTTCATTTATAAATTTCTTATAGCAAATGATCATTTTACATCAGATTGACATTGCTGTTAATTTTTACAACTGCATTGAGGCATCACGTTTTGCAAGATTTCTCTCATCTCTTGTAAACCATTGAAGAAAGAAAATTGAAGGTGCAAGAAAATTTTAATGATAATTATTTTCATCTTTTTTTTAAAAATTCATATTATAGTTTTGGAAGTAGTGAAATATGAAATAAAAAAATTTAATCAAACCACAAACATTTACTGTATTTAATAACACACGATACATAGATGTGCGTTAAATTAATTTTGAGCTGAAAATATACATTATTGAAATTAGCTGTTTTCGTTAATAATCAATAATTAATTTTATTATTAAATAAAAAAGCAATTATGATGAATAAACTCTTTGTATAAATTTGTATTCTTTATTTTTCAAATAAAAAATTAATCAATAAATTCTATAAATAATTATTTAATAATATAATTATTGATGAATTATTGATATTTATATTTACATAGATTTCCATCGAGTTGAAAAAAATAATAATAAAAATAAAAATAGACATTAGAAAAAAATTATAGAAAGGTAAAAGGTATATTCATTGTTATCATATGACACTTGTGATTAAGTTCAGAACAATAATAATAATAATAATAATAATAATAAAGGGGGTATTTCGAGAGGGTGATGAATTTGTTGTTGGTAAAAGGTTTTATAGCATGACGCACCAAACGAAACGGCCAATCCCGGAAATAAAACAAAAATTACAAAGCAGTATAGTAATTTCTATTCAACATGGGTTTTAATTTTTAGTTAAAATTTCTCTCAGTGTATACATCCATATTATATAAGCATATTATATATATAAATATATGTGCTATAAATTCAAATTGAATATTCTAATACTAATGTATAAATATCGAATATTATTTTTTAAAAAAAATTACATTTATTGTTTTTTAAGCTGATTCAGTATACGAATTTGAAAAAATAAAAAATAATGTTTAATCTTTCAATCATTCAACGAAAATTTTGGAGAAAGAGAGAAAGAGAGAGAGAGTCTGGGATTGCCGTCAACCGTACTGTACGGCCCTCATGTATCGAAAGGTACGTGTACCTTTCGATATGTGAGGGCCGTAAAGGCAGTAGCAGTCAAGCAGTGTTGCAGTATTGCAGTCTTGCAGTCGTTGCAGTTCAGTTGCATAGCAACAGATAGCGAGATACGGGCTTACAAGCAAGGTTACAAACCACGTGGCGATCGACTTTATAAGGTATGTAAGGTTAAACACTATTTTATTCACGTGCATCGGAAAAAAAATGCATATAAAATGCAATCAAGTTTTTTCGATTGAATTTTTCAAATTAAGTATTTGACGGTATAATAATTCATTGCGATTTTTCTTTTTTTTTTAAGTTAAACGAGAATAAAATATGGAGACTGATTCAAATGAGATGAATATAGAGACTGCAGGTTTAAGTCCTACCGAATGGCATAAAAAATTCATTTCATTTTTAGAAGAAGACGTAAGTTTGGAATTATTTATTATATTTTTGGAGCTACGGTAATTTTTCGATTTTCATTAAATTAAATAATAAAATATTAATTTTTTTTTTATACAGGAAAAGTTATCAGCAATATTTTTAGATGATGAAGTTATAGAATCCTTGAAAATCGATTATGGAGATAATGACGATGAATATGAAAAAGAACAAAAAGCACATTCTCATTTGCGTATGATTCGCATGGCTCCTCTATTTGCTGGTCAACCACGACTCGAAAAAAGTAAGAAAAGAACAACACTATAATTTTCAATGATATATATATGTAAAAAAAAATTTTGTATTATACTCTAAATTGTAAATTTACTAATGAAAATATTTAATTAATTTTTCAGTATGTAAAGATAGAGAGAACGAGTTTCTTTCTACAAGCTTGACACATTATACATTTCATCAGATCGATGAAAATGATTCAGTTGAATTATATAAAAAAACAAAGGATTTAAAGTACCTGTTGAATCTCTGTGGAATTAATTTCACATGTCCAGATTTATCATGTTATCCTACTTCTCAATTAATGCCAATAATCAATGCTAATTGTCTAAATCTTTGGGACCTTGCATTAGGATTCAAAGAAATAAAAAGTCAAGATTCTGAAAATTGTTTTTCTAATATGCCTAACCTTGAGAAGCTGTCGATTTACTGGAACTGTGGAAAAACTCTACCAATGACTTTATAGCCAAATCATTAGAACAAATTGGTGGAACTTTGACAAATTTACAACTTTTATGTGACTTAAAAGGAAATGATTTGTTCTCACCAGATTCATTGGCTCCAGTAAGTTTGAAATTCTAATAAATATTATATTACAAAAAAAAAAATGTTGATTAATTTTTAAAAAATTTTTTATTTATTTTTCAGGTATTTTCTCGGCTCACTGCTTTAAAATGTTTAGAAATATGGAAATTTGGACTAAGTCAACTATAACTCCAGTCGATAAGTGAAATGAAAAATTTGAGTCAACTAGAATTAACGTCTCGTTGGCCAAAAAATCATCCAATGTTCGATACAAGAATCAATATGTATCCAATTGGAAATTTGAAAAATCTCTGGTGTTTAAGAATTGATTGTGACTATGGTGTTAAAGATGAATTTTTGATTAATCTTTGTAACAATGCTAAAAAATTAGCGCTTTTAACTGTAACTGGCACAAATATAAGTGATATTGGTATTTGCGCAATTAATAATTTAGAAAAATTACACAATTTCGATCTTGGTTTAACTTTTAGTTTTTTTGTTCCGCGATCAGCAAAAAATGAATTTATCACTGATGAATCAATTCAATGTTTATTTAATCAAGAATTAGAAACGCTGAATATATCAAATTGCATTAATGTTACTGATAAATCAGTACTGTAACTTGTTGAAAACTTACCAAACTTAACAGATTTATATATTGAAAATACAAAGGTAACTCGTAAAGCTGTCGAAAAAATATATAAATTAGAGAAACAACGTAAGAAACCATTGAAAGTACATCATTCTTTTGAAGATGATGATTGATTATTTTCAAATCATCAGAGAAATTAAATAATGTTTTATTTTTTTGAGTCTAGAGTTGAATAAATAAAAAAACTGTTAGTGTATTATTTTAATAAACAACAATAAAAACAGTTTTAATTTGAATATTTACTTGTAATTAATTATTATTTTTATTCATTTGTTATTTCTTTTGTTAAAACTAAAATAACAAAAATAATATATTCCTATACTTTTTATCGAAATAATAGTCATGAATTTTTATCAACTAGTTGACCTTGACGATAGTGAATAAGTATTACTAGGTATAATATATATTCGATTACCTAGATTATAATGGTAGATTGCAACCAGTAATCACCAACTATATACTTGCTAGCTAGTCTACTATGTTAGTTTATAATCGGCACAGTCATTCAGCTAATTAGTTAATAAATATTAAATATTTATGATAATATTATTTATTAAATAATGGGAAATGATTGAGATTAATTTATAAATCATTTTGTCATCTTAAAAATTACAGTATTGCATTCAAAAAGATATACGACAATATATATATTAGGTGTTGATATTTTTCTTCACTATCTTCATACAAGTTATATTAAGTTTTAAATCATGCCAGAGTAATTTGAACTATTGAAAATTTAGGTAAATATTGTTTTTCCATTTGATTAACATGAAAGTTTAATATTATTTTATTTTTATTAAATACGTTGGTCTTATTTTATAGAGTATTGAATTTTATAGCATATAATATTCATAGTTTTGATCATTTACAATTTTGTTTTTCAGAAAAATTGTAAATACTACCTTTTTGAAGCATTATTTCACTATTTTTTTTAATTGTAAATGATCAAAACTATGAATATTATATGCTATAGAATTTAATACTGTATAAAATGAGACCAACGCGAACTTGAACGGTCGAAAATTAAAGCCTCCATGATCAAAATAGTGAATGAAGTGTATTAACCCCATGTTAATCAAATGGAAAAAACAAATGACTCCTGAACCACCTCTAAATATTTTTCAATTGAGTTCAAATTTTTTCTGGGCATGATTTAGAGTTGTATGAACTTGTATAAAGATGGGTGAAGAGAAAAAAAAATATCGAAAAAAAAAAAAACACCCTAATATATATACATATATATTTCCTACTATTATTTAAAAAACAAAAATTACATTCATTGTTTTTTAAGCTGATTCAGTAAACCAACTTTAAAAAAAAACGTAAAAAAATAATGTTTAATCGTTTAAATTTTTAACATGAATGTTAACTCAATTAAGAAAATTGGCGGTATTGCCGCTTGGCATTAGTGCCGGCTCAAGAAAATTATTGAGGGGGCCAAGTCGTTGGTTCCCCAAAATATATTACTTTTATATTGCGTAAGATGGAGCTCGGGGTATCGAAATATACCCTGAATATATAATAAGATAAAAAGATTTAGAAATAAAATTAAAAAAATTGGTGCGCCTACCGCAGGACATTACACCCCCACAGTAAAACCTTTCGTTCAGGGAACGCAGTGTACGTAAACGGAAGGCTTATCGTCCGATTCCGTAATTATCTACGTCCATATTTTACCTTAATTCTAGGTTACATTTTTACTTAGTATCTATAGTTGAGTCTAGAAGTTCTCGAAGTTCTGGAAGTTCTTGACGTTCATGAAGTTATTTTCTTTTTTTTTTTTTTTATATTAATTTATTAGAGGTCACGAATTCCATGGTGCAGATTTTACATTGATTAGAATTGCTTTTCTTGGTGATTCTTTGGCAGTTGAATGGTAACTAGTTGTTCCACTTTTCTTGCCCCTTGACTTGTTGGATGGCTATTCCACGATTACAAGTTGTGCTGTTCCAGCAAAATTGGATTCATAGGCATTTGCTACGTTGTTGGCTTACTCTCTGGGTAATAACCTTTTTTTTGTAAAAATTTTTTTTTTGTTGGGTTGATTTGTGGTTTGCTTAATATTTAGCAGCTGCTGTTCATATTTAGCAGTATGATCAGTACCATAGAGTTGACAGTTAATGTTTGATTAGGTTTATATTTGATCTTCAATCTTTATCTTCATACACAAATTGTATACATAAATTTACCCAGTGAAATTTTGTCAACACCTTTTTACAGCTTACACAATGGATGTCCACCTTGTCGTCATTATTTGCCTACCAAGTCAGGTTATGGATGACATCGTAATTTCCCTTGATGATATCCTGGTTCCCTCCAAAATTCTTCCCATCTAGTGCATAAACAAAATCATCATCTGCAATCGATTGTACCTGTGTTACAAAGTAGCACTTGACGTATTTTGCTGACGCCATATTGTTGTCACCTCGTTCTTGTTGTTTGATGAATTGTTGACTGATGCTGATGATTACCATTAAACATATATATAAATTTTATTATCCTACTTAACGACTATTTCTTGTCTTTAAAATTACGATTTCCCGATACTTATTTCTACATGCTTAAGGTATAACTTGCCAAAATGAAAAATAGTCTGAGGCTCATGAAATTAATAATTTAGATAAATGAAATAATAATGCATCTTTTTGTCAATTCAGTTTTTATGTTATAATACTTTTTTTTTTTTAATAATTATTCAAAGTTGACATAATTTAGAGAGGTTAAACATGGGCTCTTATAGGAGGAGGTGTTAGAAAATATCTACGAACTTAACAAAACAATACTTGTTTTGGTCTCACCTATCCCAAAAACTAATAGATAATAAAAGAAAAAATAAGGAATTTTTTGATATCAGGATGAAATGGGCTTATAAGACTAAATCTCACGTAATTAATAAAAATATAAGCTAAAAACACGATTTTTAGCAATTTTATGAGAACAAGTATTGAGGCTCTGGCAACAGCGCATTGAAGCGGGAAAATTTAAACAACAAATTTAGCAAAATTTAGCATCCATGTTTAGCTTTTACACAGCATACACACACATACATTCATGAAATAGATATTAAGATGGCGTCAAGATCAGTGTTGCAAACTGACAAAAAAAGCACTATTGCCGGGGTCATTACGAGAAAATAAAAACTAATTAAAATTGTTTAAATTACAAGAATATGATTTATTATGCAATAAAATAGACGAAATGATAAGATTCTCTAGTAAAAAGTATTATTAATAAGCCACAAACACCCGAAAAAGATCCATTTTTTTAGTTATTTGGGGTTGGCAGCGCAAAAACTATCCATGTAAAAGCATAGGCAGTATATTTAGGACACGCCCCCAAAAATTTTGGCAAGTTATACCTTAAGCTTTTTATTGCGTATCATTACCCCGCTTGAAGGGATAAATAATTCAGAGATTATTTATTCCTCCAATTTGGTTCTTACTCTGTTTCTAATTCAGTTATCAATTTATCTTCATATTTTACCTATTTATCTAATTATTTCCGAATATTCATTTTTAGTTTCTTCGTAATTTCACTATTCTTTTAATTGTTCAATTGTTTACTTGGCCACTATCATTATTATTTACCTATTTCTTATTTATTTATTTAATATATAGAAAAAAAATTTCGAAGATCAGGGAGTTTATCAAACCTGATTACCGTTCATATTTGTTGTTACTGCATTCCTAAGAAAGCAGCAACTATTCGAGAGACCACAAAAAAAATTTATCAGAAAGATTATTTCTAATAGTAAATAGCAATCCTGTTTTTCCTTTCTACTGTTTTAATATTTTCTCAAGATAGCCAGGATTTCGTCGTCTCGTCAGACGTCTTATCCCTTCATCTTGTTTCAATATTTTCTAAAGATAGCCAGGACTCCGTTGTCTCGTCAGACACTTTATCCCTTCATCTTTAACCCCTACGGTAAGCGTGAGTTTGCCCACCTTTTTTCCTTTTTGGAGAAGGAGATAGAGAAAAAGAAATAGTTATTAATTTCATAGATTATTCATGCAATGATAGTTTTGTTTCCATTAGTAATTATTGAGTTCGATTATTGGGACGTCCCTTTCCTATAATAACAGAAAAAAAAATTTATGCTTGTTATTAACTGCAGCTGCATTTCTTCGTGTACACGTTCTTAATTTATCGTAACACTGGATTTGGGTTGTAATCAGTTAGCCGACAATTGACGGGCCGACATAAAACTAATGATTGTAATCGATTGTAATCGATTTGTACTTCAATGTAATGTATTTGTAATTATTTGTAACCCCCCTCATTAATTGTAATTAATTAATCAAAATTCGACGTTGCACTTAGCCGACAATTCATAAGGAACAACTGTAAAAATTAATTTATGATTGTATTTTATAGGAAATCATTTGTACATTCCAAATGTATATTTGTAATGTTTGTCCGAGGTCAACTTTTTTTTAAATTAATTAAACAAACATTTAAAATTAATTGCCTAATGAAAGCTGTACGGCGCATGCGCGTAGATTTTTTTCAATTATCCGGTTCAGTCCGATCCGGTCCAGCTGTCAGCTGAAAAAGATGGCGGCGGATGTTTATTTACAATAAAAATTATTAACAACAACAACAACAACAACAACAACAACAACAACAACAACAACAACAACAACAACAACAACAACAACAACAACAACAATCAGCAACAAAAAAAAATAAATTGGAGTAAATTAATATAAATAAAATTATATTGTTGAAGTAAATTTGATTGCTGTTTGTTGTTAATAATTTTTATTGTAAATAAACATCCGCCGCCATCTTTTTCAGCTGACAGCTGGACCGGATCCAAAAAAGTTGACCTCGGACAAACATTACAAATATACATTTGGAATGTACAAATGATTTCCTATAAAATACAATCATAAATTAATTTTTACAGTTGTTCCTTATGAATTGTCGGCTAAGTGCAACGTCGAATTTTGATTAATTAATTACAATTAATGAGGGGGGTTACAAATAATTACAAATACATTACATTGAAGTACAAATCGATTACAATCGATTACAATCATTAGTTTTATGTCGGCCCGTCAATTGTCGGCTAACTGATTACAACCCTGGATTTGTTCTATAACACTTTAAAATATTAAAAATTATTAATATGTATCTTTACCATTATTAAGAATGTTATTCCCATTCAAATTCTCAGGATTCTTTCGAATTTTCTATGATTTACTACTGTCTCTTTATGCTGGGTGGTCAGCGCTTGAAAATTAGAAAATATTATTAATATCATTACCTCCTATCTACTGGATGGCTAGTGTAAGAAGAAGTATAATTTTGATAATTTTTGAGATCGGCCATCGTCCTACCTTCCCCCCCACAGTAAGCGTGAGCTTGAGGGAGGCAAAGCCTTACGCTAAGCGACACGTTTATACTTTCATAAAATTACGTCTACTTTTATACGAATTTGCATATACTTTATTAACTGAATTTATTTCTGCATATCCGGAAAAATTGCACTCTATATTACTTGGCGAATTTGATTTATTTTCATTTTAATTTGGGGTTAAAATTTCTTCTCCAATTTTATTTATTATTTTCCTTTTTTCTTTTTAATACTATTAAATGCTCTTTTTTTTTTCTTTTTTTTTTTTTTTATATTGGTTAAATCGTATAATTTCATTTTCAGATTCATATTCTTTCTCATGCAATAATTTTTCCTTCAATTCGTAACATATTTTATTAACTTTTAAATTTTCATTTTTACTCTCACTCAAAGAATTTTCATTTAATTTTTCATTGATACTCTCACTCAAAGAATTTTCATTAAAACTCTCACTCAAAGAAGTTTCATTTATACTCTCACTCAAAGTATTTTTATTTATGCTTTCACTCAAAGAATTTTCATTTATCATTTCACTCAAAGGATTTTCATTAATACTCTCACTCAAAGAATTTTCATTTATGCTCTCACTCAAAGAATTTTCATTAATACTCTCACTCAAAGAATTTTCGTTAATACTCTCACTCAAAGAATTTTCGTTAATACTCTCACTCAAAGAATTTTCATCAATACTCTCACTCAAAAAATTTTCATTAATACTCTCACTCAAAGAATTTTCATTAAGACTCTCACTCAAAGAATTTTTATTTAAATCAACATCATTTATTTTTAATAATTTTTCATCAAAATGCCTACCCAAAGGGCTTTTATTTTTAATAATTTGATTCACATTGAAAGGTAATTTTTAACGTTTTCAGATTGGACATATATGAGAATGAATTTTCAAAATGTTCATTTTTAACATGTTTGAATCTCACTTGAAGTTTTTCGAGATTAACACAATTTTCATTAATCAACGGCATTATTTTTGAATCATCATAAGCTAATATATTTAATTCTTTTAAATAAGTACCACATCGATTTATCAATGGTACCAAAAGATTTACTTTGTCAATCCAAGACGAGGTATCATCACATTTCCAATAATTTAATTCAATTTTTTTTTCATTACACCATGAATAAACAAGAGCGTTTTTCCAATTTTTGCAAACTGTAAAATTTTTTAACCACAATGAGTATTTATTTATTTTTTTTATAAAATTATTCTTTTTTATTAACTTACCCAATGCAAGTTTTGGCCTCTCGAATACCGATATATACTTAAATATGGGAACCAAGCATTTTTCATTATCATAAATTGTAATTTTTTTTGTAGGTCGATCATTCGTATTACACTCGTTGTCACAGAGCGCCTAAAAAAAAAAAAAAAGCTTTAATCACAGAATCCAAAAACTCGAAAAAAAAAAAAAAGTCCTAACGTCAGGCTTTGAACCCATATTCATGGGTGTAAGAAACTAAAAGTTGAATGGAAAAAGAAAAGCAAAAGTTGGGGTAATCCAGAAAAATCAGAGATAATAATAATTACGACAGGATTAAGAGCTATTAATTACTTCTAAAAAAAAAAAAAAAAAAAAAAAGACAAAATGATAGTTATTAGTAATAGCTTATTACATTTTTGACATTCTCAGTTTCAATAGTTATATTTACAAAATATAAATATAACTAATTATTTTATGATTATAATAATCTAACTATTTATAATTATTATTTCTATAAAAAGACACTTACCAAGTTTCCATCTTGTGTTTTAATTTTCGTTATAGAATCCATATTTTTCAGTGCTACCGCGTAAATATATTATCAAATAAATATAGCTAATAGAAACCCGAAAGATTATTTAATTTTTTACAAAATTTTATTGAAAATAATAAATTCCACTGGATTGAAAATAGCACAAGATATACACCACTATTTTACAAGATGGCTCAATGATGACTGACCGTAAACATTGGTCAACATCAAGTTAGCAAAAAAAAACCAGTTGAAAGTTCCAGGAACTAACAAGATTCGGATAAACATGGAAGTATAAAACTCCATGTGGAGAATATATATTTAAGGTCGACAGTTCAGCAACAAAAAAAAAAAAAAACAAAATTGAGTATTTACAATTACAACTGATTCGTATTTACGTTACAACTGATTTTATTGTCTACGAATTATAAAAAAAATCAACGATAACATTCTATATATTAATTTCTTTTTAAAAGATAAATAGTAGCTCATTAAATATTTTGCTTATACCACGTCAACGAAAACAGTTGGAAAAAAAGAAAAATTTGGTCTGATTGAATGTCTTAAGGTCGAAATTAATGTAGCCAACAATATGTATATTAATAAAGAAGTCAAACTTCGACAAAGGCTTATGTGCTCGAACAATCAATAAAGACAATGAATCAAAATAAAAATCCCCGGCACTTGATTAATTAATAGAAAATTATGTTGTCAATTATTTTGTAATAAATTAAATTACTAACTTGGCTTGGTGAATACGCACAAACACATCAAGTAAATATAATTTTTTTTTTTCTATCAAATAAATTGAGAATTTTAACAGTTTTAATATATAAATTTTATGAATTACTGCAGAGGTGTTCGATTTGAATAAATTTAAAATAGGTGATATTTATATAAAATCGGTAAATTCATGTTACTCAACGATAAATTTTTTTGGTAACATTGATTTCACACAGAAAGCACTTATATCATATCTGTGATTAAATCTATTGATATACTAATGTAAATTCTCTTGGTATATCACAAAATAGTGATGATGATTTGATTGATTTTGAAGATGAAGAAGAGCTTGATAATCTTGAAGAAATCTATAGAAAACTATCCAATATAAATGGAAAATAATTATATCTATAGATTTAATGAAAGTCGTGAAAAAAAATCATCAAAATTAATACCTGGCCAAATAATAACGCGATGAAGCCGTTGATAGCCTAGATGATTGAAATAGAAAATAATAATTCAATTAAAAATAAAAAACATAAATTAAATAAATCAATAACGATTGGAAATGATTTATTTTATGATATTAATTTGGAGTTAAAAAAACTAAGAAATTATTTTGTTGGACATATTAATAAAACAAAAATTATTTAAATATTCTTCAGAGATAGAAAGAATTATTAAATTGATCGAAAATATATTAGCCAAATTGTTAACAAAAAATAGTATTATAATTGAGAATAAAAATTCTTTTTATCATAAAAAAAAGTCAAATGAATATAAAATTTTCATCAGAAATAATTACATTTGAATAATTACATTTGAATAATTACATTAAATATTAATAATATTGTAATCAATCTACCAACTTTTTGAATCCATATAAAAAGAATATATTGACTTTTGTTTGCAGTAATTATCATGCAGAGCAGTAATAAGTACCAATATTGGTTAAAAATATCATTTTCTTTATTTTTTGTATTTAAAACATCAAGATGAATATGTACAGATCAACTATTATCATTTAATAAAATATATTCAATTCCCGATACAGCCGATGATGAATATGACGTGTATTCATTACAAATGATATAGTATCATTTCTCTTGAGGACAAACCACTTGAACCCCATCTTTAATTTGTCTTTCTGACTGGACAAAAACAGTTAATTTTTTATTATCATTTAAAGTTTTTTTAATAATTTCTAGTCAAAGTCCAAGTCATTGAAATACGTTCAACATCTTTTCTGGGATTTGAAAAAAAATTATATTCTCTGTAACGGGCAACAAATATAGGATGATTTTGGGATTGAGAATGATTCACTCGCTGCATCTAGCGGAAAAATAGATAAATATTATCGACAATAGGAGAAGTTTACTTGTCGACGATTATAAACTCAATTTTCAATTCTCCAGGGAAACGTTTTTCTGGAATTTACCTGAATTTCCAAGTAAAGATTTTCTTGTCAGAAAGGTCTTAAAAAAAAAAAAAAAAATACTGACCAACAAGTTTTTAACCTTAAAATTGTTTTTCAAAAAAGAATAAGGGCTTTTGTCAATAAAAAAAAAACTGTATTTAACAACCTTTTATCTGTATTTGAAGGATCTGAGATTTTCAAAGACATTGACAACAGCATTTAGAGATAAGTGATGATAAGTGCAAGAAAAATATATCTTGGGGAAGATCCACAAACCTCTGATGAGACTGACAATCACCAAAAAGTTGACATTAATTCACTGGATTATGACTCTTTAGCACAAATTTTTATGCTGCTACCAATAGCAGAAAGGATGGACATGGAAAAAGGTATATATTATCATCAAAAAAAAGTTTTTTTTTTAAATCACTAATATGATAATGCTTCTATCAATAGTTTTTTAATCAGCTGATACGTTTTATTTTAGTTTGTACGAAGTGGAAAGAGGCAGCTCCACTAGCTTGGTGTAACATTAAAAAATACAAATGTGAAACATCAATTGGACGTTCTTATGATAACCGTCTGTTGACACAATCATACCTCGAGAAAATATTATTAATATGTGGTTTTTATTTGAAAGAATTGACTCTTTCAAATATTTGTCACTCAAGCATTATGCCATTTGTTGGTGATCACTGTAAAAATTTAACAAGCCTTGAATTTGAATTTGACAATCCATTAACTTCTCCTGATACTAATCACTTTGTTCAAGCATTTACATTGTTGGATAAATTAAAGTACATTAAATTAAAAGTAGATAATAGATACTTTAAAAAAACATTCAATCTCTTTGAAATAGTTAGAAGTCTCCCAGAAGAAATCAATGAAATTCATTTATATTCTCGTTGTAAGTATAGTAGACAAGAAACAGATTCTATGGTAAGTTATAATTAAATATCAACTAGTTGTTTGTGTATCACCAGTAACAAACAATTCCAGTGGATAAGTAAATAAAAATTATTTAAATTAATTTTTTTCATTTTTAGATTTTTAAAAAATTCAATAATCTTCAAAAGTTGACAGTACGAGGCTCCTACTTGGACAACATGATGTTTCAAGAAATAGCAGAAAAAAAAACACTTGTTCACCTTGACATTGAACTATATCATATACACGATGGTTTTAATCTATTTGATAAACTTGTTGATTTGGAAAATATCAACCTATTTATAACTGTCTATTGCTGGACAAATGAAGAAGTTACAAAAGACCTCACTAGCAAAGTACTCCAACTTATTTTTTGTACATGCAAAAATTTAAAACATCTCAAAATAGATTGTAGTCTTTACCATATGACTGAAATTTTTCTCAACAAATCGATAAACTTACAAAACTTACAATATCTTGGTCTGTCCTACAACTGTCATATAACGCCTGACTTAGCCAATAAAATTGTTGAATATTGCAAGAATTTGAAACATTTGAGGATATGTAAAACTTCCCACTCTGCTCTCGAAATTTTAACAAAGTTAAGAAATATTGAACGTCTAAAGCTAATTGGTATTGGCATGCTAAAAAAAGAATTGATAACCGCAATTTCAAACAATTGTAAGAAACTTAAGCGTTTAAAAATTGATGATTGCTCTATAGTACCATCTATTAACGGTGACCCACTTTCTTCTTCATTTGTTCTTGATGAGTTATCCAAATTGCAATATCTTGAACATCTAGACTTGATGTATGCAGATAATCTTGAAGATAGTACAATTATCGCTGTTGCTAAAAATTGTCAAAACCTAAAATTTTTAAATATCTGCGGTGTCTCAACTATTACGGAAACAGGTTTTGTTGCTTTAACAAATTTGAAAAACTTACAAGTACTATACGTATGCTATCTTGAAAGAATTACGGACAACTTCATTATCAAGTTAAAAGGATTGAAAGAAATGTATTGTTCTGGTTGCACAAATCTTACTGATACTGGTATCATTCAACTTATAAAAAATAACCCAGATCTTCAAAAGCTTAATGCTGCCTGTATAGATAATATTACAATTGACTCGATTATTGCTGCTGATGAGGCAACTAAAAATCGTACAAATGGTATTATTTTACACGTAAGGACAACTTCATTAAAAGTAAAAGCTTCTCAGTTGAAAAATAAATCTCAATGGTTAATTGTTACATAGATCTGTGTATATAAATTAATGATATACTCCTCTCCGATTTACACGTAATTTCATTTTACGATGTATTAATTTAAAAATTTGTAAAACACATACAAAATACAATACCAAGTTAAAGACAACTCGAAGATATTGTAAAAGAACATTCTTATTATTACTTATTTTCTATATACTTGGATTTATAAAAGGTTTAAATTTAATATCAATAATAATATTTTTGTATAACATATAGTTAAAACATAAATATAACTTCTCAAATGGTTTTTTGGTATATAAAACTATTATTTTCACCCTATGATATCCAAGTAGCCTAAAAAAATATAAAAATATTTTCACATTTTTTTAATAAATGTGCCACTTATTGTTTATACTTTTTATTGATAATGTATTTTTATTATTAATAATTATTCATAAAAATAAATCGATTACCTATTCGCATCTAAACAATCTTTATGTTTAAAAAATAATAAATATTTTTTATAATAAATACAAATAATTCAATTTTTTTTCTTTAAAGTATGTATTGTTTTATTGAGCACTACAATTTATAATAATAATAAGTCATTGGATTTCAAGCAGAATAGCAGCAGTATAAGAAGAAAAAAAAGATTTTTTCTTATTCTCGTGTAAAAAAGTTGTCAACTTTGACATTAATTATTATCTCGATTCCACGACAATAGTACATTGCTTTACTAGGGTGTAAGGCTGATGATACTCGCACGATTTTGAGGCAAAGCGAGGCGCCTCCCCAGAATTGAAACCCCCCCAGAATTAAAAAAAAAAAAATTGATATGATTTAAATGAACAAAATTAATATGATTTAAATAAACAAAATTAATATGATTTAAATAAACAAAATTAATATGATTTAAATAAACAAAATTAATATGATTCAAATAAACAAAATTATATGATTAAACAAAAAAAAATTAATATGATCACAAAAAATAAAATTAACATGAATACAAAAAATAAAATTGACATTAATAAATAACAATATTGCTTTGAATAAATAAGAATAACAAATAAATCAGATGGCCTCAATAAAAAAAAAAATAATAGTATCCTACATTTATAAAATATCTATCTATTTTGATATATCTCAACAATTTATTAAATGTTTTTTTTTTTTTTTTTTTAAATTCCATGTATGCTTTTTTATATATATATAAACTCTTTTGATTTTTTTTGGCATTAGTTTCACTGTCACATATGACATTATCACTCATTAAAACAGTTTTTGCAATTTTATTTAATTTTTTTTGTTAATATGATATATTTTAATTATTAATTTTTGTTGAAATAAGATTGTATTTTGTTGTTAAACTGTCTCAAGCTGTCACTTATATTTAGACAGAATGTATACAAAGCCATGGTTATGTTTAGTTATGTTCAGCATGTTTAGTCGTCAGAGGGCTGCACCAGTTTATAAAAAAAAAAAAAATATCACACCGTCATACAATGTTTAGTTGTGTTGGTGGTTTCCCATTAAAAATTAAAAAAATAATGTGTAGTTTTTCATTTTACGCATTATTTCAGTCAAAACAATGTGTAAAATGAAAAACTACACATTATTTTTATTAATGTGTTTATTGAAAACTTTACACATGAAAATACGGGTGTAATGTAGTCTTTTTTAAGTACGAATGCCAAAAAAAAAATTTTCAAAAAAAAACTCGACAAAAAAAATCACGATCAAAAAAATCCCGATAGAAAAAATCACGACAAAAAAAATCTAGCAACAAAGTAAAAGATTTGGCCGGTAAAATAAGGTAGATAGTGATTGTTTGGCTACAATTATAAGTAAAAAATCTAGCTGAGTAAAATGATGTAGATATATTGATTGTTTGGCTCTTATTGAGGCTAAGCCAATTATCTACCATCTGAGTCAAAAATCTAACGGCTATATATGTATAAGAAAAATAATTTATATAAAATATTAAATTTATTATTTGGAAAAAAAAAAATTTATTTATTATATATTTAAGTGACCAATTATTTTTACAAACTATACATTCACATGTAAAATTATAATGACGCAAAAGATGTGCTTGTCGTTGATCACGTTCATTTTCAAAACAACTTGGCCCATATAATTATCATATATTTGTTCATCTTTTTTAATTGGTATCACATTTTTAACGACAACAAAACCATTAGTAAATATTTTTGTTATCATTCGAAAACAGCTATGATTTGTAAATGCAAGTGGTATTACTGTATGAACAATTGACATTTTTTCTCCAGCTGTTAATGCTCATAATTCATGGCTATTTATACCTGTTAAATGTGCAATTTTAAAAAGTAATTTTGTTAAAATATTATATAAAACGTGGATCTTCGGTTATAATTGGCGTGAATCATCATGAATTTTTTATTTATCACGATAATCAGTTTTTGTTGCCATAAAATATGCTGTTAAATATTATTATTATTGGCTAAATCAAAGCTCGTAGTTAAATAATAATTATATCATTTGGTTTTGATGAAAAGTAATAACTTATTCCTTGCAGTTTAAAATATGATGACATTACAGGACATTTTTTTTTAATTTCTGGCTCTTGAATTGTTACCGTTGTTCATCATCTGAATCTATAAATTCTTTTGAGCAATACGTAACTGAACGAAGTACAATTTTGTTCGTAAATGTTTGTAGCCATTCACCTGATTTATTTTCCATGTTGATTATTGTTAAAAAATTTTATTAAGCTGCACGACAATTTCCCCGTCCAAAATCATTTACGTATATGTAGATCAACCCTTGAGACCCTCGCAATATTCTACTTATCGCAGAGACCATAATAATTAATTCTCTTTACAACCAAAATATTATTTTTTTCATAGACAGTAATTATATGTAAAACAAATTCATAGACACATTTGATACAGCCTGCCAACGTTTTTGATCTATACATTGAGGCATGTGCGAACAAGAGATTCATGTAAACATCTGATCGAGACAACGTTGTCATTGCACTTTTCTGTAAATAGAAGCACTACACATGTATGCTTGAAACAACGTGTGGACCTGCATTGTACGTATATTAAATATTACGATTTTATAGTAAAATATGGTACAGCTTATTTTTTTCAAGTACCACGTATTTTATCAGGTGACCAAGTTCACAATAATAATATTGCAAAATTATAGTTTGTTAATTTCTATTAAACAATCTTTATTTTTTAAACTACAAATTAAAACAAACTAAAATTTTATTTTAATTATTCTTATTAGTTATTACAGTCATATATATAATATTTAAAATTTACAAAATAAAATATTTTTTTTTTGTTGTTGAAAAATATGTTTACAATCACTTATTTAGAGACTCGACCCAAAATCCCTTACTTTCTGTAAAGTTGAAACTGATTGAATACATTTTTTTGTATACTGCCAATTTTTGATAATTTAAAAAAAAAAACAATACTTTAAATTAAATTTATCAATTAATCAATTTAATTGATTGCGATATTGTAATTAAAATAAAACAATGATTGGCCGAGTGAATCAAAATGACTATATGTCATGTCGTCAAGTAATTAAAACATCATCATCATCATCATCATTTGATAGTTTATTTGACTTGTTATTTTTATCAAAGTGTCATTCGACTCTCAACACTCAATTTGAAAACTTTCGTGATAATTTCCACCATATTATACATTCAAAATACCATTTTATACATAAATAGTTTGTTATTTTTAAAATTTATTTTATTTATAATTAAATTAAAAAAATAATAAACATGTCATTTGAATGTAGCTGTAAAAACTATGTAAGAATGTTTACATTTTTTTTTGTTTAATTTTGCCTCATTGGTAAGATTTTTGTAATGTCGACAGTTTTTACGGTTCAATATATCAATCAAACTAGTTAATTTAATTGTCATTACTAATTAGTGTAATAAGTCATTGTAAAATCTCTGAAAATATTTCTTTAAATGATGTCGAAAAATTTGTTGATAATTTTCAAAAACGATAAATATAATAAATAAATAAATTAATTAATTAAACAAAAACAAATGGAATATTATTATTACTCATTGTTAGATTCGAGAAATAATCGAATGAATTAGAGCAAGGCTTCTTGTTTTTATACAAGGCTCTAATCAATCTTCAATATTGAATGTTATAAAATTTCTTCAAGCATTATTCTTCTCACCCCACCCCCCTTGACAAAAAAAATCGTAAATCAAGTTGAATTTGCAATTTCTCGTGTTACTGAAGCACCTGTTTTTAATCTTATCAATATTTCTAATGAGTTTGAAGCTTTAAACATTGCTGGTACATATATATACTGCGATTAATTATAATTTATCTGCTTCATTTATGTGTGATAAACGTCAAAGAAATTTGAAAATATTCATCAGGAAATATCTTTATAATGGTTAAAATTTTTAAATAATATTCAACGTTTGTATTATTGTATGTATAATTTTAAAAATATAATTGTATAGAAAAAAAAAAAATATTATTTATTTTATTATGCTTTTCATAACATCTGTTCATCATTTTTAATTGATAAACTTAATAACACGAGTTCATCGAAAAACAATACGTGAATTATCGTAACTTATATTACAATGGCTCAAAGCATTTTATTTAAATTGGATTAATATCAATTTATTAATAAACATCAGTTTAATCGTAATAATGAGATAATTTTTTTTCTGATTATTGACTGGATCAACAGTTTAAAAAAAAAGTATTGCATGTACCTTGGAATTTTAGTACTCCTTTAGGCAAAAAGATTTCATAACTTTTTTTTTCCGGACCTTCTAAGAAAACTTTGAAATATGGTGATTGATAGAATGGTCAATGGATCGTCGAAAATACCATTATGGCTTTCAAGAGAAGTTTTCAAATATAGTTTTTCAGATTTACGAGATGTCGTTATTTCTCCTATCTTTTTGATACCCTCATAAGTGCTCATAAGTTATATTGGTACCGAAACAACCAAGGCAAATTAAACTTGGTGAATTTTCAACAGCTTTAATGAATGAGTAATCAGTAAGTAATTATAATTCGATCATATCTTGAAATAATATACAACAGAAAAATCAGTGATTTGGATTATTTGTAACATATACCAATAGAGATATTAAAATTAAATATTTAAATATACTTAATATTTTTTTAATAAATGTAACTGCTGAATTAATTACAGGCATATATAAGCTGGCGTATTGAGCAACTTTCAATACACTTAGTACACTGTCAAAGTGAAAGAGGTTTTTTTATTATCGTATTTCCTAATAATATTCTAAACTCAAGCTGGTTTCAAAAATAATAATAATAATAATAATAATTATCAGCCAATTAATAATTATTATCAATTAAAATGAATTACAAGTCATTGTTTTTTCGTGGAAAACAAACACTCCACTGTTTATTCTTTCGTTTAAAATCAACACAAAATATTTCTGGTATGAAAAAATTTCTACAGAGAAAAAAAAAAAATAATTTTATCGTTAATTAAATTTTTTTAATAATCATTATAGCTTTGAACAAATTAAAATTAAAAAATGGTATCCAGCATATTGAGGACGACGTACTTTTTCAAGAGGTATTTAATAATTTTTTATTATCTAATTGCTTATATGAATAATTCTAACTAATATATGTAAATTAGTTTGGTGATAAAGGCCTTATCACGTTAAATAGACCAAAGCTAAATAACTGTGTAAACTATACGATGTTGGAAAAGATGATAAAAGTACTTACTCATTGGGAAAAGACAAAAAAAGTTGTAATAATAAACGGAGCAGGAGAAAAGGTATTTTCATCTGGTGGAGATGTTAAGGCGTTGTATCAATTATTACGTACATCTGACACTTTGGAAGATGTCCATCAATTTATGCATGAATTGTATTCGTACGTAATAATTTTAAATTATATCAAAAAATTATAAATTCAATTGTTTTTTTTTATTTATTTTTCAAACAGATTGTATTATCTGATTGGAACATATAAACGGCCCATTGTATCACTGATAAATGGACTTGCGATGGGAGCTTCAATGGGAATATTTTTTCATGGAAAATATAGTGTAGCAACTGAGACAACTCAATGTGGAGTACCAGAAGTATTAGTTGGACTTATTCCAGGTTTTGGTGCGAGTCATTTGTTTCAAAAAAAATTGGAAGGTCAGCTTGGATTGTATTTAAGTCTTACTGGTCGTAGTTTGAAAGGTGTTGATGTCAAACTTACTGGTATTGCAACGCATTACGTGTCATCATCGAAACTGCCAGAAGTTACTAAAGCTTTACTTGCACCTGGTGATGGAGATGTCAAAAAAATTCTTGATGAATACGATGAACAAGATCCTCATGCAGAATCATGTTTGTCTAAGTATACAAAACAGTTGGATGAATGTTTTTCTGGTGATAGTGTTGAAGATATTATTCAAAGGTAATTTAAATTTTACAATAAAGATTCCCTGGTGAAAATGATTTGTCTCATTTTCTTTGATTTTTTTCCGATTATCTCTGACTTGTTCTGATTTTTTCCGATTTTCGTCCGCATTTTCTCCGATTCTTTTCGAGTTACTCCGATTTCTGAAAATCGTAGGAAATCAGAGAAATCATTTTCACCTGGGTTGAATGAACAAACAAATAATGATAATTGTTTCGTTTTTTTAAAGACTAAAGAATGATGATAGTGAATGGTCTCAAGGTGTATTGAAACTCCTAGATAAAATATCTCCAACATCTCTTAAAGTAGCAAAAAAAGCTTTCGAAAAAGAAAAAGAACTTGGCTTAGTTGAAAGTTTAAAAATGGAATTTATTGTCGCACAAAATATGATGATTAAAAAATCAGATTTTGAAGAAGGTGTACGTGCTCAGATAATTGATAAAGATTACAAGCCAAGCTGGAATCCACCAACACTTGATCAAGTCACAGATAAATATGTAGAGAGTAAATTCATTCCTTCATCGGATAACCAACCAATAATTAATTTCGACGATCTCCGGATAAATAATTAAAATTTTAAAGCTATGTAATTATGTAATTATATCTCAAACGTTAATTATTCATTGAAAAGTAATAAAAAAACTTCGTTGAATACATTGTTAGTGTTCTTTTTTTTTTCATTCCATTTTTTTATACAGCTCGACTGTTGACAGACTTCAATAAAAAAAAATAATCAAAAGTGATCAACGAGCTGATTAGTATTTACGTTATAACTGATTTTATTGTTCATGAATAATAAAAAAAAATGAAATATAACATTCTATATATTAATTTTTTCCTGAAAGATAAAGAGTAGCTCATAGCATAATCGATTGAAAGTAGAAGAAGCAAAGTACCGTATGTTAGAAGAGAAACATACTTCTGACAATGAAAAGCACCAAAAAGAGATGTCTTTAATGGACTTAAGTATTCAAATGATGATTTGCAAATCTTGGAAAAATCAAAGATGTGAGTATGAATTTTTCAAGTCAATATATCACATTTGAAATACGTATAATTAAATTTTTTTTGTTTGTTCTTTTTCTTAGGATGAAAAAAAAAAAGATGAAAAAAAAAGATTTTTCGGCATCCTTAATTCATAATCGGATCTTTTTCTCATTTTATTTAATTTAAAAAATAATACAAATCTAATATGATTATTATAAAGATAACAAATATTTAAAAAAATTTAACAGTGGTTTTGATACTTTTTCTTATTTTCATGGTTTATTATAAAGTTAAAAAAATAACACGAAAAAGTTACCAGTGTTTTTTGATACCCTTATGGAAATATTACTCCGGCATTTCTCTGTTTTTGGCCCATTTCCGAAGAAATTACTCCGGCATGAGGTTGGTGGTGGAGAAATTACTCCGGCATAAAAGTAGTGGCAGATTAATTTTTCTGACATTAATCTCGTGGCGGAGTAATTACTCTGCCATCAATACCTCATGCCTATTTTATATCATGCCGCCAGAGTAATGTCGGCATAATATTTCTACCATCAGGGACGTATTTTTATTTTCATTGGTTATTATAAAGTTAAAATAAAAACACGAAAAATTTAACAATAATATTTTCAATATATAATAAAAATTTCAAAAATGACTTAATTATACAAAATTAGAACTGTTGATTATCATTTTTTATCATATAATCATCCAATTTCCTTGTTTATTAATTATTTAACTCACGTCTGCGTTCATTCACCATTTTGAACAGATATTACTTAAATAATTTGTTATTATAATAATATTGTTACTTTATATTTTTTTTTTCACAAACAAAAGGTATTTTTTTCCACAACAACACTTCTAAAAAATTTTCAAATTGCGAAGCAAAAAAAAAAAATTTTAGCGTTATTTTTTCTTGGGGAACAGCAAATTTTAAAATTCAAATGAAATCAAAATAATTGATGTTCAGTTTTCAAACTTTGTGAATAGTAATATCAAGGTGTAGTCTTGATAATAGAGCAATAATCTTACAAAAATTGTATTGAGAAATATTTGTTTCAAGTCTTGACCTACGTCAAACATTCAGTCGAAAAATCCAAGTTTTCGATTTCAATTTGTGACGAATTATAAAATCAAAAAGAAATAATTAAAATTAAAATTGAATATTTAGAGAAAAAAACAAATATATAAGTATTGCCTAAATTATTGGAGTTATAATCTCAAAATCGTGTATAACGATACAGGTGCGCAAACCACTCTCATCGTTACTCGTAAAGAAAAACAATTGACTTATCTGTGTGTTTATTATTTTGTAAGTATTGTTAAAAATATTTATTATTTTTGAAATATAATATTTGTTTAGATGAATAATTAATCAATTTATTTTTGTGAATAATTATTTATTAAAAGAATATGTTAAGGAGTATCAACAATAAATGGCACTTGGATACTTGATTATTATATAGGGTAAAAATAATTATTTCATATTGAAAATCATTTGAGAATTTAAGTTTATTTTTAAATTTTGTAATGTAAAAATATTAGCACTACTATTAGACTTTTAATAAATCCAAGTATATAAAAAATAAGTAATAATAAAAATGTTCTTGTACAATATCTTCATGTTGTCTTTAACTTGATATTGTGTTTTGTATGTGTTTCTAAAAATACATCATGAAATGAAATTACGCGTATATCTATGTAACAATTAACCATTGAGATTTATTTTTCAACTTATAGAAGCTTCTACTTTTAATGAATATGTAGTTATGTGTAAAATAATACCATTTGTAGCGTTTTTTAGTTGCCTAGTGAGCAGCAATAATCAAGTCAATTGTAATATTATCTATACACATGACATTAAGCTCTTGAAGGTCTGGGTTATTTTTTATAAGTTGCATGATACCAGTATCAGTAAGATTTTTGCAACAATTATAATGCAATTCTTTTAATCCTTTCAACTTGATAATGAAATCGTCCGTAATTCTTTCAAGAAATGATACGTCTAGTATACTTGTAAGTTTTCCAAATTTGTTAAAGCAACAAAAGCTGTTTCCGTAATAGTCAAGACATGGGAGATATTTAAATATTTTAGGTTTTTACAATTATGAGCAACAGCGATAATTGTACTAACTTCAAGATATTTCAATTTGGATAACTCATCAAGAGCAGATGGAGAAGAAAGTGGGTCACCATTAATAGATGGTACTATAGAGCAATCACTCATTTCTAAACGTTTAAGTTTTTTACAATTGTTTGAAATTGCGGTTATTGATTCCTCTTTGATTTAAACGTCACCAATTCATATTAAACATTCAAGATTTTTCTGCTTTGTTAAAATTTCGAGAGCAGAGTGAATCAAATAGATTTAACCCATCGTGTATATGATATAGTTCATTGTCAAGATGAACAAGTGTTTTTTTTCTGCTATTTTTTTGAAACATCATGTGATGTGTCAAATTAATGACTTCGTGCAGAAATTATCCCTTGTTTCATATAACTTTTTGCATTATCATTGTGTTTAGATCAAATAGGTGGTTTAAAAATTTTTAATTTTAAAAAGATCTGGTAACGTTTGTTGGGGCGTGTGGCCCGCGTTACCGTTGAAAATTAAAAATTTTCAATACTCCGGCTAGGGCCGTGTTAAATTTTATCTCTTAAATGGTTTTTGAAAGTAACAATACAATAATAGTACATTTTTTTTTATTTTTCTGAAAATCCATTTTTTTTTTTTTTTTTTTTCGTTCAAGTTAAGGCAAGCTATAACTTCTGTTAGAATCAACGGAATGACTTCATATTAAGCTCAAAAAACGTGCTATTTAAAACTCTATCGCCCCTTAAGGAGTTTATCCTGATTCCAATAGTCAATTTTTTTCTATTTTTGAAACAAAAGAGACAAAAATATTTCAAAAATTCTATTTTTTACTATTTTATGAAAACTATAATTTTTTTTGAAAAAAGTTTCGACTAAAAGTTGTAGGATTTTACCACACATGCTTTTTAAGTCTTATAAAAAGTATCTGGGACGATTTTGTCGAAAGTTAGAGCGTTTTTCAGAAATTACTCGAAAACTAGGAATGCAATAACTTTTGATAAAATTGTAGTAGAGACTTCGTATTAGGCTCAAACAACGCGTCTTCTGAAACTCCATCGCCCTTCATGAAAGAGCATTATCTGTTCAGTCACTTTTTTTTTTTTTTGAAAAAACTAAATTTAAAAAAAATTTTTTTTAATTTTTATGAAAAATATGATTCATAGATCAAAATTTTTTCGAAGAGGTGATAGAATTTTCGAATACACATGTTTTAAGCCTAATATGAAGTCTCTAACACCATTTCATCATGAGTTATCGTTTGCCTAAAAAATGAAAACGGCACAAGCTATAACTCAAAATAGAGTAGTCACCAGAGGTTTCATGTTAAGCTTAAAATCGTTTTTCAAATTCTATAACTTTTTTCCAATCAATTTTATCATTACAAACAGTATTTTTCGTGCAAAAAACAATTTTTTTCGTTTTTGGGAAAAAAAAAATGGCCGTATAGATAATGTTTTTTTTTTTTTATTAGGTGAATTAAATTTCAGAGCCGCTTCTTTTGAGCCAAATCCGAAGTCTTTACGACAATTAGTTTAGAAGTTATGAACGTTTTTTTTTTTTTGGGAATAAATCCAATACTGCGGCTGAGCCTTTTGGCTCCTAGCCTCCGTAATATTTCATCTTTTTCTTTTCTTTATTAAGAAGATCAAGAAATATAAATTTTATTTGAGCTTCATTATCAAAAATAATTTTTGTTGATGATATAAACTCTGTATCAAAAATTTCAATAATCTTTTTGTCCAATTTCTTTTTCCATTCTACCAATGATGGAATTTCGAGCTTTTCTTCATCTGTTGTTAAAAAAATAAAACCAATTCTTTATTATTTATTTAATTTGTATTTGTATTTAAGTATAAATGATTTTTAGCTTATTCATTTTGTAGATTGAGATGTTAAAAAATGACGTTCTCAATAATTAACAAAACTTTTATTCTTTTTCTCAGAATTAATTTAATTCACTTTTTTAACTATTTTGTATTTTGAAAACAACAATTATTAAATATTTCAAAATAATCTCCTTTCTATTCTTGTTTATGTCATCACAAACAATAGATCGAAATCAATAAAACTTAATACACAAAACGACATTGAAAATATCATCAAATCGATTATTTGACAATCAATATATACTAAGTTAATCAATTAATTATCTTTAAATAAAAAAAAAGAATTTACGTGTACAAATATTATTTCGCAACAATTTGAGAATGAATGGTACCCCTGGTGAAAATGATTTCTCCAATATTCTCAGATTTTCTCCGATATTTTTCGGTTTCTCTCCGATATTTTTTCGTTTTTCTCCAATATTTCCTTCGATTCTTTCTAAATTACTCCGATTTTCAAAAATCGAAAAAAATTGAAGAAAATCGGAGATATTATTTTCACCAGGGACTTGAGTAAGAGCAAAAAAATGATCAAATGAATATGATAATTTAACAGCTTCAGGTAAATCAATATCGCAATACTCTTATAACTCATTAAACTCCCTTAAATTATGATCATAGTTATAAAACTCACCAAGATCTGAATAATTATCAAGGTCACTTAGTTTCGCCATTAGCTTGTTTTTAATTAAATAATAAAATGATGTATTTTGAGATTGGCATGTTTTAATGAAATCTTTAAATTTTTGTATTGTTTTCATTATTTTTTTTACGTTCTTCGGTATGATCGATTTCTTCGTAGATATTGCCAGTATAAATCCAATCATCACGACATTAAAAATAAAATTACATTTATTTTATTTATTAAATGAATAAAAAATACCAAGGACAAGCAGTATTTGAGGAAAAAATGTTGCTAAGGTATGAATGTTGCTTAAAATATAATTTTTCTGGCAACATTAATTCCTTAGCTACATCTTTTTCTTAGATACTGCGTTTTTTTGTGGGAGACAACGCTTTTGTCCACGTCTGGGGTAATCTTCGACGGTCTTTGAAAATCTTTACTGACAAAAAAGTTCAAAGATTTTGTTAAAACATAAGTATTGCGTTATTAATTCACCTATGAAGCTGTTGAATTATCACGTTTATTTGATCAATTTCTTAATCTTACTCAAGTACCATTCATTCAATTTGTTACTAAATAATATCTGTTCACGTGAATTATTTTTTTTCATTAAAAGATAATTAATTAATTAACTTACTAAATTCCCTGGTAGAAATTCGACGTCAGGCCCGACTTAATATCCCGGGTGGGAAATAAGAAAAATTAAAATTGAAAAATTAAAAAAAAAAATATACAGTCGTCGATAAAATTAAAAAATATGGCTGGAGAAAGTTTGGAGAAATTTGTCTGCCATTTCTCCAACCATGGGTCATTTTCGTAAAAAGGTGGAGCAATGGCGGAGAAAAGTTGGAAAAAAGATGGAGAAATATATCTACCAGTGATATCATTATATCAATTATTTTACAATCAACCCTAGTAGAAATGTTCCGTCGAATCGATGTCGGGCCCGACTTAATATCGAGATAACATGTATAAGCATAAGGAAAAATTTTTAGGGTAAACACGTTATGTCGATATTAAGTCGGGCCTGACGTCGAATTTCTACCAGGGAATTTAGTAAGTTAATTAATTAATTATCTTTTAATGAAAAAAAATAATTCACGTGAACAGATATTATTTAGTAACAAATTGAATGAATGGTACTTGAGTAAGATTAAGAAATTGATCAAATAAACGTGATAATTCAACAGCTTCATAGGTGAATTAATAACGCAATACTTATGTTTTAACAAAATCTTTGAACTTTTTTGTCAGTAAAGATTTTCAAAGACCGTCGAAGATTACCCCAGACGTGGACAAAAGCGTTGTCTCCCCATAAAATGCAATATCTAAGAAAAGATGTAGCTAAGGAATTAATGTTGCCAGAAAAACATATTTTGCAACATTCATACCTTAGCAACATTTCCTCAAGCTTGTCCTGGTATTCATTTAATGAATAAAATAAATGTATTTTATTTTTAATGTAAATGATATTTAATACTGGCAATATCTGAAGAAAATCGATCGCCAAGAACGTAAATAATAACAATACAAAAATTTAAGATTTCATTAAAACATGCCAATCTCAAAATACATCATTTTATTATTTAATTAAAACAAGCTAATGGCGAAACTAAGTGACCTTGATAATTATTCAGATCTTGGTGAGTTTTTAACTATGATCATAATTTAAGGGAGTTTAATGAGTTATAAGAGTATTGCGATATTGATTTACCTGAAGCTGTTAAATTATCATATTCATTTGATCATTTTTTTGCTCTTACTCAAGTCCCTGGTGAAAATAATATCTCCGATTTTCTCCAATTTTTTTCGATTTTTGAAAATCGGAGTAATTTAGAAAGAATCGAAGGAAATATTGGAGAAAAACGAAAAAATATCGGAGAGAAACCGAAAAATATCGGAGAAAATCTGAGAATATTGGAGAAATCATTTTCACCAGGGGTACCATTCATTCTCAAATTGTTGCGAAATAATATTTGTACACGTAAATTCTTTTTTTTTATTTAAAGATAATTAATTGATTAACTTAGTATATATTGATTGTCAAATAATCGATTTGATGATATTTTCAATGTCGTTTTGTGTATTAAGTTTTATTGATTTCGATCTATTGTTTGTGATGACATAAACAAGAATAGAAAGGAGTTTGGACAAGTGAATTTTAGCTACATAACTTTTCCATGGAATTAAAAACGAATTAAAATTGTTGTGTCAATACGTTGGATAATATTTCCAGTCGTTTTAATCGTTTAAAATTAATTTTTTAATATTTTATTTAGAGATTATTTTGAAATATTTAATAATTGTTGTTTTTAAAATAAAAAACAGTTAAAAAAGCGAATCAAATTAATTCTCAAGAAAAAAAATAAAAGTTTTGTTAATTATTGTGAACGTTATTTTTTAACGTCTCAATCTATATACAAAATGAGTAAGCTAAAAATCATTTATACTTAAATACAAATACAAATTAAATAAATAATAAGAAATTGGTTTTATTTTTTTAACAACAGATGAATTAAAGCTCGCAATTCCATCATTGGTAGATTGGAAAAAGAAATTGGACAAAAAGATTATTGAAATTTGTTGATACAGAGTTTATATCATCAAATTATACATTTAAAATTAGCTTTAAAATTTTAATTATTTATCCGAAGATTGTCGAAATTAATCATTGGTTGGTTCTCAGATGAACGTATAAATTTACTTTTCTACATGGCTATCCGAGACTTGGTCAATGTTGGTGGATTCAGTTTGGTTTGTAATCTTTATCAATTATCTGAGCGTACACTTTCTTCAAAATCTGATTTTTTAATTATTATATTTTCAGCTACAATAAATTCCATTTTTTAAACTGTCAACTAAACCAAGTTCTTTTCCTTTTTTCAAAAGCTTTTTACATTTACTTTGAGATGTTAGGGAGATATTTTTATCTAGTATTTTCAAGACACCTTTAGACCATTCACTATAATCTCGTTTCTTTGGTCTTTAAAAACAGAAACAAGTATCATTATTTGTTTGTTCATTCAGCAGGTGAAAATGATTTCTCTGATTTCCCTACGATTTTCAGAAATCGGAGTAACTCGAAAGAATCGGAGAAAATGCTGACGAAAATCGGAAAAAATCCGAGCAAGTCGGAGATAATCGGAAAAAATCAAAGAAAATGAGACAAATCATTTTCACCGGGAATCTTTATTTTAAAATTTATTACCTTTGAATAATATCTTCAACACTATCACCAGAAAAACATTCATCCAACTGTTTTGTATACTTAGACAAACATGATTCTGCATGAGGATCTTGTTCATCGTATTCATCAAGAACTTTTTTGACATTATCACCAGGTGCAAGTAAAGCTTTAGTAACTTCTGGCAGTTTCATGATGACACGTAATGCGTTGCAATACCAGTAAGTTTGACATCAACACCTTTCAAACTACGACCAGTAAGACTTAAATATACAATCCAAGTTGACCTTCCAATTTTTTTTGAAACAAATGACTCGCACCAAAAGCCGGAATAAGTCCAACTAATACTTCATAATTTACTCCACATTGGAGTTGTCTCAGTTGCTACACTATATTTTCCATGAAAAAATATTCCCATTGAAGCTCCATCGCAAGTCCATTTATCAGTGATACAATGGGCCGTTTTATATGTTCAATCAGATATACAATCTGTTTGAAAAATAAATAAAAACAATTGAATTTATAATTTTTGATATAATTTAAAATTATTACACGTACGAATACATTTCATGCATAAATTGATGGACATCTTCCAAAGTGTCAGATGTACGTAATAATTGATACAACGCCTTAACATCTCCACCAGATGAAAATACCTTTTCTCCTGCTCCGTTTATTATTACAACTGTGAGTTGCGGTTTTATGCTTTTTGGATTTTTATTTTATATCCAAATTTTACCACAAATTACTTTAATTTAATATTACAAGATTTTAGTTAAATATTTTAAATAAAATCAAACACAAATTTTTAATTTAATATTATTTTAACTCTGTATTTTAATATGCAAATTTATATGATATACTGGTAAAATATGCTTTAATGTATGGGTGATGTGGTAAAGCCACGTCACCAAAAATATTTATAATTTTTATTTTGCGGACGCACTCGATGGTGGCCGGACTAGAAGTATTTATAATTTTTATTTTGCGGACGCACTCGATGGTGGCCGGACTAGAAGTGTCGTTTCTAATTTTCTCTCCCTATCGAGACACACATACAAACATTTTTACACCTAAACTCTCTCCGTCTAGTGTCACGGACACTCATACATACATCTTATACATATATATATTTGTACATAAACTACCACCCCCTTTTCATTATACATGATTTATCATATTAATGAAAATTATAGTAACGTTTACATACAAAGTAGTATACAAAAATATTTACAATAAACAATTTAAAATCCTTAATCATCATAGACTTTAAAATCACTATTATTTTACATTTAAAATTAGTTAACTGTACCCAAATAAAAATTTATAATAATCCTATTTACAACCACAAATATTTCTTTTTAAAATCAAATTAATCTTTGACCTTGAAATTTAACATACAAAATTATAGTTATCAAATATTAAAACTTTACATTATTTTTTTAAAAAAGGATATAATATACATTTACATTGATTAGTAAAATTCAGATGAATTTCTGCCACATCTTACATATTCCCAGCATATTGTAATCGTAGCATCCATCATTGAGTTATTGAATTTAACTTCTAGAATATTATATACGATATATAACATTGAAGTTATTTGAATTAGGATCATCAACAATATGCCACCTGGTCCTTGGCATGAGGCAAATGACATTAACCAGAGTAATTCAGCATTCACTCTTCTCAATTGAATAGTCAAATCAAAGTCAACAAATATATCCAAATGACCCAAATATCTTTTACATCCAAATTTGCCATCAAATTTGTACTTTCTGCCATTCATATTATTATTATTAATTAAATGTTTGTATTTTATCTTGCATTTAATTTTATTTTTAATTTTATTATTGACACTATTGACCAGTTTGTATCGTTGCCCAGTATTTACTTTTCCAATATTATTGTCATATTTATTATTGACCACATTGACTTTCATTTTATTTTCAGCAACACTCAAATTGTTATTATTAGTATTATTTTTACATATATTATTATCACAAATTATTTGGTGATAATTATTTATTTTCTCAACATGATTCTGGTGATTATTATGGACAAAATTTAATTCATTTTCATGACAACCATTTGTTGCATCAATGTATTGATTATGAATTTTATCCACAACATTAGATACACTTTTATTTTCACAGATATTTTCAACAAAATTTAATTTATTTTGCTGATTACAATTTATTTTATCATTTTGATTGTTGTGATTATTCATCACAATATTAAATTTATTTTTATTTTGATTATCAACAACTATTGTTTGATTGTGTTGATCACCCATTGTTTTATCATTGTGATTAACATTTTTTGAGATATCACCCCCCTGCTGATCATTTATTTTTTCATTTTTAAACATATTATCATCAACATTTAATTCATTTTGTTGACAATTATTTATTTCTTCAATATGTTTAAATTTTTCCTCAAGCTGTGCTCGGGCTTTATCTGCTCGTGCACACGCTTGCTCAGCTTGCGCACGTTCACTTTCAGCTCGCGCACGTTCACGCTCGGCTTTTAGTTGTGCCTGTCTCGACTCTTCTATCTCAAATTTTAATATTAATATTTCTGCCTCTTTGGCTGCCATCTTGCACAACAATGTGTTATTTTTATTTTTATTATTTTTACTTTTATCAACATTTGTTGTATTTATTTTATTTTTATTTTTACTTTTGTGGCAATCTCCTGAGGTGTTACCCCCCTGTTGCTCACTCAATATTTTCATGTTTTCTATAATATTTAATTTTTCATTTTTATGTTGTGACTTCATATCACCAAAATACTCAACAATATTATATTTGTTTATGCTGATAGATTTATCACCATAATTTATTGACACTTCATTTTTAATCATCCATTGATAGCCCAGTATCATATCATACTCAAGATCATATTCCACAACTGCTTTATCATAAAATTTGACCCCGTTTATTATATATGTAAAATAAACTGTTTTATTGGCTGGATTATTTTGGTCATCATCTATTTCTAAAACTTCTAGATGTGATTGTTTAAAAACATTGTAAGACATCACATTGTGTGCACTACTTGTCCTTATCAATGCTCTGTATTCATTTTTTCCAATTTTAACTATCAATTCTGGACATTTTACATTCAATATATCATTTAATTTCTCCATTTTATCATTATTTTAATACCAGCAATTATTATTTTAAATATTCTATTATCACTTATTTTATATTGAGTATATTTTTAATGAAAATGTTGTGTTTAATTTTCACATATTCTTTTCATACAATTAATTTTGTTGAAAATATTATTATTATTATATGTACTTTATTATTTTTATTTTATTTTTATGATGAAATATTCAATACTATGACGTGTCCAACTTCTAGTTGCCACGTGTAATTTTATTTTATTTTTATTATTTTTAATTTTCTTGACAAAATTTTACACATCAAGCGTGTCCAACATTAGTTGCCACGTGTAATCAGATTTTATTATTATTATTATTATTTAATTTTTCTGATGGAATTTTCACAAATATGGCGTGTTCAACACTTCGTTGCCACGTGTATACAAATTATTATTATTGTTATTTTGCTCACAAAATTTGTTGATTTTCGTTTAATTTATATGCGAAAATTCTTTCTCAACAATTTTTTATATTTTAATTTAATGATATATTTTATACATTTATCAATTTTATATACAATATTACTCTTCTCACTCTCGTGATTGAGATTATAATTTTGAGACAATTATATGTACTCACGACTGAATTTTCACAATTTTATTGATTTCTTTCTTTTATCAAATATTTATATATATATATTTTTTTTTTCACCTCGTGGTTTGAGCTGCTAATTGGAAGCCAATTGTGAATTTTGGTCACAATTACAATTTATAATTATTGATTTATATAAATTATTACTCTTTTTTTTTTTTTTCACCGCGTGGTTTGTGCCCCACGTTGGGAGCCATTTGTGAGTTGCGGTTTTATGCTTTTTGGATTTTTATTTTATATCCAAATTTTACCACAAATTACTTTAATTTAATATTACAAGATTTTAGTTAAATATTTTAAATAAAATCAAACACAAATTTTAATTTAATATTATTTTAACTCTGTGTTTAAATATGTAAATTTATATGAATATACTGGTACAATATGCTTTAATGTATGGTGGTATTTAAGCCATCGTAAAAATATTTATAATTTTTATTTTGCGGACGCACTCGATGGTGGCCGGACTAGAAGTATTTATAATTTTTATTTTGCGGACGCACTCGATGGTGGCCGGACTAGAAGTGTCGTTTCTAATTTTCTCTCCCTATCGAGACACACATACAAACATTTTTACACCTAAACTCTCTCCGTCTAGTGTCACGGACACTCATACATACATCTTATACATATATATATTTGTACACGCTACACAACTTTTTTTGTCTTTTCCCAATGAGTAAGTACTTTTATCATCTTTTCCAACATCGTATAGTTTACACAGTTATTTAGCTTTGGTCTATTTAACGTGATAAGGCCTTTATCACCAAACTAATTTACATATATTAGTTAGAATTATTCATATAAGCAATTAGATAATAAAAAATTATTAAATACCTCTTGAAAAAGTACGTCGTCCTCAATATGCTGGATACCATTTTTTAATTTTAATTTGTTCAAAGCTATAATTATTATTAAAAAAATTTAATTAACAATAAAATTATATTTTTTTTTTTCTCTGTAGAAATTTTTTCATACCAGAAATATTTTGTGTTGATTTTAAACGAAAGAATAAACAGTGGAGTGTTTGTTTTCCACGAAAAAACAATGACTTGTAATTCATTTTAATTGATAATAATTATTGGTTGGTTGTTGATTATTATTATTTTTATAACCAGCTTGAGTTTAGAATATTATTAGGAAATACGATAATAAAAAAACCTCTTTCACTTTGACAGTGTACTAAGTGTATTGAAAGTTGCTCAATACGCCAGCTTATATATGCCTGTAATTAATTCAGCAGTTACATTTATTAAAAAAATATTAAGTATATTTAAACATTTAATTTTAATATCTCTATTGGTATATGTTACAAATAATCCAAATCACTGATTTTTCTATATTGTATTATTTCAAGATATGATCAAATTATGCTTATTAGAATGCTCTAATCTTACTGATTACTCATTCATTAAAGCTTATAAGACATAATTCACGTATTGTTTTTCGATGAACTTGTGTTATTAAGTTTATCAATTAAAAATGATAAACAGATGTTATGAAAAGCATAATAAAATGAATAATATTTTTTTTTTCTATACAATTATATTTTTAAAATTATACATACAATAATACAAACGTTGAATATTATTTAAAAATTTTAACCATTATAAAGATATTTCCTGATGAATATTTTCAAATTTCTTTGACGTTTATCACACATAAATGAAGCAGATAAATTATAATTAATCGCAGTATATATATGTACCAGCAATGTTTAAAGCTTCAAACTCATTAGAAATATTGATAAGATTAAAAACAGGTGCTTCAGTAACACGAGAAATTGCAAATTCAAGTTGATTTACGATTTTTTTTGTCAAGGGGGGAGGGGTGAGAAGAATAATGCTTGAAGAAATTTTATAACATTCAATATTGAAGATTGATTAGAGCCTTGTATAAAAACAAGAAGCCTTGCTCTAATTCATTCGATTGTTTCTCGAATCTAACAATGAGTAATAATAATATTCCATTTGTTTTTGTTTAATTTATTTATTTATTTATTTATTATATTTATCGTTTTTGAAAATTATCAACAAATTTTTCGACATCATTTAAAGAAATATTTTCAGAGATTTTACAATAACTTATTACACTAATTAGTAATGACAGTTAAATTAACTAGTTTGATTGATATATTGAACCGTAAAAACTGTCGACATTACAAAAATCTTACCAATGAGGCAAAATTAAACAAAAAAAAATGTAAACATTCTTACATAGTTTTTACAGCTACATTCAAATGACATGTTTATTATTTTTTTAATTTAATTATAAATAAAATAAATTTTAAAAATAACAAACTATTTATGTGGTATTTTTATGGTATTTTGAATGTATAATATGGTGGAAATTATCACGAAAGTTTTCAAATTGAGTGTTGAGAGTCGAATGACAGTTTGATAAAAATAACAAGTCAAATAAACTATCAAATGATGATGATGATGATGATGTTTTAATTACTTGACGACATGACATATAGTCATTTTGATTCACTCGACCAATCATTGTTTTATTTTAATTACAATATCGCAATCAATTAAATTGATTAATTGATAAATTTAATTTAAAGTATTGTTTTTTTTTTTTAAATTATCAAAAATTGGCAGTATACAAAAAGATGTATTCAATCAGTTCCAACTTTACAGAAAGTAAGGGATTTTGGGTCGAGTCTCTAAATAAGTGATTGTAAACATATTTTTCAACAACAAAAAAAAAATATTTTATTTTGTAAATTTTAAATATTATATATATGACTGTAATAACTAATAAGAATAATTAAAATACAATTTTAGTTTGTTTCAATTTGTAGTTTAAAAAATAAAGATTGTTTAATAGCAATTGACAAACTATAATTTTGCAATATTATTATTGTTAACTTGGTCACCTGATAAAATACGTGGTACTTGAAAAAAATAAGCTGTACCATATTTTACTATAAAATCGTAATATTTAATATACGTACAATGCAGGTCCACACGTTGTTTCAAGCATACATGTGTAGTGCTTCTATTTACAGAAAAGTGCAATGACAACGTTGTCTCGATCAGATGTTTACATGAATCTCTTGTTCGCACATATACCTCAATGTATAGATCAAAAACGTTGGCAGGCTGTATCAAATGTGTCTATGAATTTGTTATACATATAATTACTGTCTATGAAAAAAATAATATTTTGGTTGTAAAGAGAATTAATTATTATGGTCTCTGCGATAAGTAGAATATTGCGAGGGTCTCAAGGGTTGATCTACATATACGTAAATATTTTTGGACGGGAAAATTGTCGTGCAGCTTAATAAAATTTTTTAACAATAATCAACATGGAAAATAAATCAGGTGAATGGCTACAAACATTTACGAACAAAATTGTAGACTTAGTTAATGTCAACAACGAAGAATTTATAGATTCAGATGATGAACAACGGTAACAATTCAAGAGCCAGAAATTAAAAAAAAATGTCCTGTAATGTCATCATATTTTAAACTGCAAGGAATAAGTTATTACTTTTCATCAAAACCAAATGATATAATTATTATTTAACTACGAGCTTTGATTTAGCCAATAATAATAATATTTAACAGCATATTTTATGGCAACAAAAACTGATTATCGTGATAAATAAAAAATTCACGATGATTCACGCCAATTACCCGAGTGGAAATTGAATCCGGCTTGGCCGGATCCTGATCCGAATCGGATCCGGGATGGCTGAGGTAATCTGGATCCGGCTTTCCTTACTCTTTCCTGATCTGAATGGGAACTGGATTGCCGGACTTGAATCGAAATGTGACTCTTTTTTCAAAGTCGACATCCGGGTTCAGTCAGGTTTGGCTAAGGTAAGCTGGATCCGGGTTTCTTAAATCTTTTCGGATCCGAATCAAATTTGGTTGAACGGGCTTGAATCGGATCTGGCTATTCTTACTCTGTCCTGACTTAAATCGGATCCTGGACGACCGACTTCGATCGGACTTTATCTTTTTTTTTTAAAGTTATCTCTGTGTTCAGTCAGGAGTGACTAAGGTAAGCCGGATCCGGTTTCTTTTATTTTTCCTGATCCGAATCGGTATTGCTAAGGTAAACTGGATCCAGTTTTCTTTACTCTATCCTGATCCAAATCGGATGCAGAATGCCGGACTTTAATTGAAGTTCGATTTTTTTTCAAAGTTAACCTCCGGGTTCGGTAAGGCTTGGCTAAGGTAAGCCGGATCTGGTTTCCCTGATTTAAAACGCATTTAACTCAGAAGAATTTGAAAAAAAAAAAAAATTAATTTCAGAATGTCATTTTATTTTTTGATAATATTAAATACATTTCTGCCTATATAAATAACATTAATCATAGCAAGTTTTTCTATTGTAATTTTTAAATAACTTTCCACGCTTGTAAATGGCTTTTGATTTTATCAATTCCATGTACGCCGCCGTGGTCGATAGGATAGTGTCACCGACTTCAAACAGACAAGCCCCGAGATCGATCCCCGTAAGTTCCAGAATTTAAGTTTAGTTTAGGATGAATTTTCTAAGATATAAAAATTGTTAATAATGATTGTTAAAAAAAATAATTGAAAAAAGCACATATTTTTTTTTTTTTTAAATCAAAATTCAGATCCGATTATTAAGTATAAATTCGGATCCGATTTAAGTATAAATTCGGATCCGGTTTAAGTATAAATTCGGATCCGATTTAAGTATAAATTCGGATCCGGTTTAAGTATAAATTCGGATCTGGTTTAAGTATGAATTCGGATCTATGCTGGATATGCATTTTGCAATCCGATTTTGCTAAGGGGTCCTTATTACAACCGGATCCGTATTCCCTGATCCGATCCGGATCTCTACCGGCGTTACATTCGGATCCGAATCGGATCTGGTAAACCGGGTCCGAATCGGACCTTATATCAGGTAAACCTGATCCGAATCGGACCAAAATTTCCACTCGGGTAACCGAAGATCCACGTTTTATATAATATTTTAACAAAATTACTTTTTAAAATTGCACATTTAACAGGTATAAATAGCCATGAATTATGAGCATTAACAGCTGGAGAAAAAATGTCAATTGTTCATACAGTAATACCACTTGCATTTACAAATCATAGCTGTTTTCGAATGATAACAAAAATATTTACTAATGGTTTTGTTGTCGTTAAAAATGTGATACCAATTAAAAAAGATGAACAAATATATGATAATTATATGGGCCAAGTTGTTTTGAAAATGAACGTGATCAACGACAAGCACATCTTTTGCGTCATTATAATTTTACATGTGAATGTATAGTTTGTAAAAATAATTGGTCACTTAAATATATTGATGAAGATTTACCAAAGCATATCCAAACGTACTTATTAATTGTCACAAATAATCCAAATGAACTTATCACTGATTCTTCAGTTGTATTATTTCAAGATATGATCGAATTATGCTTGCTAGAATGCTCTAATCTTACTGATTACTCACTCATTAAAGCTGTTGAAAATTCACCAAGTTTAATTTCCCTTGGTTGTTTTGGTACCAAAATAACTCATGAAGGTATCAAAAAGATAGGAGAAATAGTGACAGCTCGTAAATTTGAAAAACCTCGATATGTGAAACCTTCTCTTGAAAACCATAATGGTATTTTCGATGATCCATTTTATCAATCACCATATTTCAAAGTTTACTTGGAAAGTCCGGAAAAAAGAAGTTATGAAATTTATCGGGATAATGAAGCACCGAATGTTCAACATACACAGAGTACTTTTTATTTGAACTGTTAATGCAGTCAATAATAAGAAAAAATTTTCTCATTATCACGATTAAACTGATGGTTATCAATAAGTTGATATTTATCAAATTTAATTAAAATGTTTCGAGCCATTATACTATAAGTCATGAGTCATGACAATTCACGTTTTTTTTTTTCGATGAACTCTGTGTTATAAGAAATTTATAAATTAAATTAATAAACATGTTTGTCAAACGTAATACAATATTCTTTCTCCAAATTCCTAAAATAAATATTTTATATTACATCTGATAATTACGTATTAACTTATTTACTATATTTTTTTTTTCTATATGTTGTATGAAACTTAAAAAAAAAAAAACTTTACTTCTCTAATATGTTGCAAAATATTTATCACCATAATTTTTACCACCTTCATCTGCTCCTTGTTTGATTAATAATAATTTACCAGCATAACTACATATAAAACAACCAATTGGTATATCATTTAGACATCTTTATATTTTTGGAATCATGTGCAGATTATTATCACTAAAAATAATTGTTTATCAACTTTTTGAATTAAATTAAAATACAAATATAAATACTAATTGAAATTTAATAATAAAAAATACATTAATTTTATAAATACAACCTAATTGACAACATAATTTTCTATTAGTTAATCAAGTGCTGGAGAATTCCACTTTGGTTCATTGTCTTTATCGATTATTCAAGCATTAAAAAAAAAAAATTATTTATGATACAGAAAATTTCTACTTGTTATGAAATGATTGTATAATTATTTTTTAACGAAAGAAAAAAAGTGGCTTAATAATAATTACATAGAGTTAAATTTTAATTGTTTATCCAAAGACATTGGTCGAAATTGATTATAAATATACTCATTTGTAACTTCAGCGAGTGTTTTTGGATTCCATACAGGCAAAAAATCTTTATCAATCAGCAAAGCACGAACACCTTCTTTGAAATCTGACTTTTTTTTAATTAAATTGTAATCCACAACATATTCCATTTTCAAGCATTCAGCAAAGCTCATAGTTTTTCCTCGTTTTAAAATTTCCAAGGTTATTTTAAGACCAGTAGGTGACAGTTCTTCAAGTGTCTGGATGACACTTTGAGCCCATGTGCTATTGTCTTCCTTCAATCTTAAAGAAAATAGCGAATTAATATATATTTTTTTATAATTGAGTATATTTTTTTTTAATTACCTTTTAATAATTTCTTCAACAGTATCACCAGAGAAACAATAGGCAATTTGTAGTGATGCCGCGATATGACGATATGACGATACGATACGATATGGAGGTGACGATATCCGATACGATATGGGGTTTCATATCGTATCGTCAAACTCGATACGATACGATATGGTCAAGACGATATATCCGATATATCGTCCATATCGACGATATGACATTAATTTTTTCATAATATTTAAAAAATTTTATTAAAAATTATAAATTTAAATTATAAAATAAAATAAATTCAAGTAACTGAACGGAGGATTTTTTTTTTCACTTTTTTTAATGAAAAAAAAACCATTTCATTAAAAAAAACAACACTTCGCCTATAATTTGAATGTAAAACAACCCAATAACTCATTTCGAAAGGTTAAAGAAAAAAAAATGAGACATTGACGGGAGAGTTTATTCAAGAAAATGACCTCCAAAAAACCGTTAGAAAAAAAATAAAAATCATCTGTATCTGCAACATTTCAGAGTTTTATTTGTTGACAAAATAATTTTTCAAGGAAAAAAAAAACAGAAACCGTGTTTAAACAGCAGGGTATTCACAACTACAGTATACAAAAATATATGAAAAAAAGATAAGACAGCATTGTTTGAAAATATTTTAATGGGCCTTCCTGCCGGAAAACCAATTTGCACGCCTTGACCCTGAGCCTCCACCGAAGTTTCTCAATTCTACTCTTTGAAAACTTTGTATTTCCTCGAAAATATATTGATCAGCATTAAAAACATTTTTAAAAATCCAGATGCCGAAGTATACACATGGTAAAAGTAATAAAAAAAAATACATAACCAAGTAGAAAAAATATATTTAATGGAAATATAAATTAAATCTGATTATCTGAAGGACTTACAGTTTTGGACTTACTAAAATTGAATTTAGAAAAAATTTAGAAAAGATTTAGAAAATATAAAATAAATTTATTTTATATTTCCAATAAATATATTTTTTTTTTCCACTTGGGTATACAGGCGGTTCTGTACTAAGAAAAAGAATATATAAAATTTCGAGAAAGTACAACAAAAACTGAATTTTTTTATCCAATATCGTCGATATGACGATACGATACGATATGGAGACGATATGACCACTTGACGATACGATACGAGACGATATGGCCCATAAAAAATCCGATACGATACGATATGAGGCCTCATATCGTATCGTATCGTATCGCGGCATCACTAGCAATTTGTTTTGAATGATCAGCTAGACTCAGTTCAGCTGTTGAATCGTGCTCATCAAATTTATCAAGAATTTTACCAACATCAACAACACCAGGTGCTAAAAGAGCTTCATTTAATTCTCCAAGTCGAGATGAAGACACATGGTGTGTTGAAATTCCAGTATGTTTAACGTCTCTTCCTTTTAATTTGTATCCAGTTAAACCAAGATAAAATCCAAGTTGTCCATTCATACGTGGAAGAAAGTAAGTAGCACCAGCATTTGGATAATATCGTTTCTGTTGATACTCTGTATTGTCCATGGATTGAGAGACCAGCACCACCTCCCATCACAATACCATTTATAATTGCCACGTAAGGCTTTCTGAAGGTTCCAACTAAATGGCTTGCTCTTGTTAAAGAAAACAAAACATTATTATTTTTTTAAACAAATTATATAAATTATTTTAAATTAAAAACCATGATATGGTAAGATAAATACATACATATAGAGTTGACGAAAAGCATCTCTTACAATTTCTGTACCACCTGGTTTTGATAGATCCAAACTTATTTTCTTAATATCTCCACCAGCACAAAATACCTTTTCATCAGCTCCTTTTATCACTACAATTTGCTTTGTTGATTCCCATTGTCTTAAAACTTCATTGATTTTTTTTAGCATTGAACCAGTCAGTGTATTCATGACTCTTGGTTTGTTTAGAGTGATCAAACCTTTGTCACCAAACTATAAAAATACATTGAAATTATATTATTATTGCAGCAGCTATTTTTTTTTTTTTCACAAATTTTAAGCTTAATTAATTACCTCTTCAAAGATGACATCTTCCTTGATGTCTTTTGATAAATTATTTTGTGTAGTATATTTTTTTGTTGCTAAAATAATAAGATGATTATAATTTTTTAATTTACGATCATCAAACAATTATAAAAAGCTGTATTATTCAAATATTACCTTGAATTCCTGGACACCATTTTCTGAGTAAATAATTGCGAGGATTGTTGAACATCATCAACTTTGAGCAGCTTAACATCTTGAATATTTTTATTATTTTTATATGATAAGTTAGCTAGCAGAATATTCACTTTATATATATATATGACAAATAATGAAGTGAATATGTCAAGTAAACTTTGATGAATAAAAACAATTTTTTCTTTAAGGGAGTTTGAACGAGAATTGGGAAACTACAAAGGGTACCACCAGGCACCCGGTATCACATATCCTGTTTCCTACAATTCACATACAGTTGTGTTTACCACGATATGGACAAAAATTATTGTTGCTACTATTACTTCACTCTCGGCTACAAAAAATTTTTCTTATTTTAAAATCACTGATTGTTTAACTTTTTAAATAGTGAATGTAATTTTTTTTTTTTCCTATGAATATTTCGAGATTTTCAAGTATATATTTTAATCAGATAGTGTTTTTGCTAGTGGCTTTATTGGTAAACATACACTATGAAAAAGAAATAATTTATCAGCTATCTAAATGAAAAAAAATAACAACTGTTAAATTCATTGGAAAAGAAAACACCTTTACCATTACTTATTTATTTATCTTTTCTATTTACTTTTATGAATTATTTATTTACTAACGTGTGTCATGGACGCTTCGCTTAAATTAATTTTGCCTTCAATTGATTTGTATTCATGATAATCATAGCAAACACTCACACCAGTTCTTGTGTGTATCAATGATGTACAAACTATTTTATTTACAAAAAAAAAAAAAAAAAATACAATATATAAAATATTTATTTGTCCTTAATTTTGTGTCTTTAATTTTTTTTTTTAAATATTTACTATCGTGTTCTTTCAATGAATAAGTCACGATAATTCACGTATTGTTTTTCGATGAACTTGTGTGATTAAGTTTATAAATTAAAAATGATAAACATATGTTATGAAAAGCATAATAAAATGAATAATATTTTTATTTCTTATACAATTATATTTTTAAAATTATATATACAATAATAAAAACGTTGAATATAATTTAAAAATTTTAAGTAATTCAATTAATACATATAACCATTATAAAGATATTTCCTGATGAACATTTTTAAACTTCTTTGACGTTTATCACATATAAATGAAGCAGATAAATTATTATGTACCAGCAATGTTTAAAGCTTCAAACTCATTAGAAATATTGATAATATTAAAAGCAGGTGCGTCAGTAACACGAGAAATTGCAAATTCAACTTGATTTACGATTTTTTTTGTCAAGGGGGGGGGGGTGAGAAGAATAATGCTTGGAGAAATTTTATAACATTCAATATTAAAGATTGATTAGAGTCTCTTATAAAAAAAGGAAATGAAGACTTGCTTTAATTCTAAAATTGCATATTTAACAGGTATAAATAGCCATGAATTATGAGCATTAACAGCTGGAGAAAAAATGTCAATTGTTCAAACAATAATTCTATACCAATTAAAAAAGATGAACAAATATATGATAATTATGGGCCAAGTTGTTTTGAAAATAAACGTGATCAACGACAAGAACATCTTTTGAGACATAATTTTACATGTGAATGTATAGCTTGTAAAAATAATTGGTCACTTAAATATATTGATGAAGATTTACCAAAACGTATTCAAACTCAGTACCATAAAATGAATGATGATTTTTTTCAAATTTCAGAAAATTCAAAGAAAATTAATTCAATCACATTATTCAAAATATTATTATAAAAATAATAATTGTCAAGCTAATTAAAAATTATTAAATGATGAAACACAAAATATTATTAAAATAATTGAATTTTGTTATGGTAATCGTCAGAAAAATTTATCAGAACTTAATAATGCAATTTAGCTAAACGTGATGCTTCACCAATAAAAGATTCAACTTCATCAGAAATTACATTTGTTTGTTTTCCCTGTAACGATGATATTGTTTCATCAACTGTTCTATGAAACATATTTACTTGTTTAGCACCAGCTAGTGCGTCTGGTTAAGCATGTTGTTCCGGGTCGAACCACATGTCTGTCGGTCCCAGACTGACCAGATTTTTATTCTTTTTATTTTTTAAACAAAATACAATAAGTTGATAAGTTTTAAACATTACTCTGTTTTTTATGGCTAGATCACGAGATCATACAATTTCAAATAACATATGACTAACAATTTTGGTTTATATTTTTTCTAAAATATTTTAAACAACGATTTAATTTATGTACTTTTAATAGCTTTTTACAAACTCGAATATTCCCACACATGGTCAACTCATGCATAGACTTTTGAGTAAAAATCACGTAACAAATAAAACCATAAACTCAAGTTTCTCTTTGGTACTATTATAACATATTTTTTAAAAACATTATTTGTCAAGAATTAGAGAAAATCTCACATCTGTCAAACAACTGCACTAACGTATTTTCGATACACAGAATGATCGTAAAATCGACAATAAAAAAGTAAATTTATAACTTTTTAAAATAAACTAAATTCATGAAAACGTCTTGGACTTTCCGGTCGTAAAATCTATATTTTTTGTTTACACATGGTATTTTTTATGTCACCCTTTGGACCACACAAGGCCCAATTTTATGTCTAAAAATCCCACCACCTACACCTAGTTTTTTTACCCTCTCTTGAACTAATTTTTGACCAATTAAAACTAATTTTTTAACTAAGTATACACCCATTTTTTGGACTTAACAATTTTCAACAAACTGAGAAATCAGTTGCTCTTCAACACTCGTTTACGTAACATCTCTAATTAATATTGATTCGCGTACAACGGGATTTCTTTATACTTACAATATAAAATAGTAGTGTCTGTCCATGACAACACTTTTTAGAGTCAACTCAATACACAATATACAATACAATTAATTATAATTTTAGTGAAATAATAAAGTGAATATATTAATAGAATTTAAGCCACAGTGTTTGGATTTATTTAAAGTGTTATTCCTATTATTTCAATTCTACACATCCTTTGATAGCCCTGTATCAAACATAAGGCTTTACAACCCTTGTGAAATTATCGTGGTATATTTGGATACGTGGTGCGATACACATGTGCTAACTCATTAGATCATCCATTGTTATTTAATATCATTATTTTTTTTTTTTGTGTATTTTATTAATTTCTGGATTCTGTTTAATAATTTTTCAGTAATTTTAATTGTCATTAATACACGATTTTCACTTGATAAGTTATCAAGCATGGACAGAAGCCATGAGATTTATAACAACAAATGAATAAATCTTATTATTATTATAGCTTTGTTTATGTCACAAAATAATACATATAAACAAAAGTAAAATTATAAATAAATAAATAATTATAGTGAAAAAACAAGTTTGGCGTTAGTTTTTCTTGTCATTGAATATTAATTTACAAATTTTACAATAAATAAATATTAAACATGCAGTTTTGATTCATAAAAAAAAATAGAAATACTAGCAACAAAATTTAAAATATTTATCGTTATTTAATTTTACAGATGTAAAAAAAAGGATGACCAGAATATATTTGGCAAAATGACATGACAAGGACAAAAGCCTGCGTTTTTTATTGAACAAAGAGAGGTTGTAAATATTGTCATTTGTTATAATAAATTTTTAACATATATTTAACTACTCACTGAAATATTTTTATTATTAAAACTTGCATAAATACCAGTGCATATATAATGCAAAATTGCAACAGGTAAACAAAATAAAAATTGTTATTCAGCTTGTTTTTATCAATTAATTAATAAGAAAGCGTAAACAATAATAGATTAATAAATTACAAATGGTTAATTGTAAATTTGAGATTGGCTTTTGTCATTACAAATCAATTCGTATATTTTGCAATAAATGAATAATTAAAATAAAGGATGAATTGATAAAAATATTAAATTTAATAATAGCCAAACAAAAAATTGAATAATTATCAATTTTATAATGTTGTTTGACTAATTTTAAAGTCTAGGTCAATCCCTTCTACTTTTAATTTTTCTGATAAAGTAGAAAAACTTTCCATAGTTTTTTTTACCTGAAGTTCGTGCTTCTCCTCAGAAATTGGAGCATTATATTTATCAATGTAGTTAGCTCGGTTTGTCAATTTTGGATATGTTGTTTCTGACCATTGTGGACCTTTAAAATATTTTTTTTGTTGATCTTCTGGAGCAACATAGGTGGCTATAAAATAAAAGAGGAAAAAATTAATCATCACTGACTTGTGCACATAATAATATGTCTATATATTTATTTTTGTTTATTACTACTTACTTTTAACTAATCTACCAGCCATCAGATAATTGTTCATGGACTCTGCAGCAATAACTGCAACATCTGGCATTGCAAACTCAACATAACCATAGCCTCTACTTTTTCCAGTCTGTTATAAACAAGAAAAACATTTGTAGCGTCAAATTTTACAAATGAAATTTATTCAAATTGAATTATTCAATAATTACCTTGGCTGATCTGACTAATCACACTCGTGTTACTCTTCCAAATTGAGAAAAATATTCTTTCATTTGTTCTTCATAAAATCCATGAGGGATATGACCAATATAGACTAATCCTTTTTCTAAATTTTTAACTTGAGCCTTTTAAATGTCTTTGGTTTTCTTGCTTTAATTCCTTCGATTTTAATTATACTTTTACTTTTATTAACCAAACGAAATGGTCTTTTTTCTTCTACATTTTTGGTCTTTTTTTCTTCTACCTTATTAGTCTCTGTTGGTGTAACTTTTTTCTAAAAAATCAAATTATTAATTTAGCATGACAAAATTATTTGAGGTTGTAATTTAATACACTGTTCATACCTTCAAAATTTGTTTAACATTTTTAACAGCTTTGTTCAAATATGACTCGCTGTTTTTTGTTACTTTTTTAACTTTTAAAACTGGCTTTTGTTTACAGTCTTGTTTAATCTTCATTTTTACTTTTTATTTTTGTTAATTAAATGAATAAAATTAAACTGTAATATGGTAATATTCAACACTGAATTAAAACACACGTGTTTTGCTGATTATTGTTATTTCAGACAGCTGGTTAGAGAATAGAACTATGTAAATGATCAAGAGTGAAGAGTCGTCAGTCGTGTCATGAATCATGATCTGTGTAGAATTATCATGAAGATGAAGAGTGGAAAACAGAGTTATCTACAGTAAATTACAGTTGTGGAATTTACACCAGAATTGAGATATATATATATATACTTATAGTTTACTTGTAGTTTAAGGACAAGTTCACTGATATAGCAATGAATTCGAGGACTGTTCTCAAACTACTGATTTTGTATGTATTTAAATATATACACTTAGTGCTAATTTCCAATTTCATTAATTTAATATAGTAAAATTATTTTTCCAAGCAGCAAGTTATTATAGATTGTATTTTATACCATAAAGAAGTTGAACATTGAGTTTTTTCTTGTCACAATATGCATCGCCCGAGATGAAAAAATCAAGTATTCGAATAGTATTATTGATATTTTACAGTGTTTGAATTATATCCGGCGATGTTTATGAGGAATTGTGAGAATACTTATGAGTATTTTCGATATTTTGGTGGTATTATGAAAGAAGTAAATGAAGAGCTCGAATATCGGTTCTCGGATACAATTATCCCTGACAGGTATTTTAAATGTTTGAGTATTTTAAAAGTCTTTGAAAAGTATTCTGATACTCCAGTTTTTGGACTTAGAAAAATTTCAATATCATAGCACCGTATTATATAATAAACTCCAATTATTTTTAGAGTTAAATAATTTATTTATGAGTTAATTAATAATTATTTGATAATTTTTTCTATCCTTATATTAACATTTTCAATTTATTCTAGTAATCATGCTGGGGACACCACATCTTTTCCTTACGTACATTTGCCAATAGCTATTTAACTATAATTAATTATGGCAAATGTTGATTAGGAAGGGATGTATAGTCAAATAAATCGAGTCGTAATCTAAAATAACGATAGTGAATCTTTTTTTTAATTTTTTAAATAAATTATATTTGTATAGACCTTGTAGCTTATGTAAACAAAATTTCAAATTTATTAACTTGTAAAAATGGTCTCGCGGTAGAGTGTAGGTTTAATAATTAGGAAAACGTAGGATCAAACCCGGGTAGGACCGAATTTATGTAAAAAAATATACACTGTTAAAAATGTCAGTCCGAAATTTACTGTACATGTACAGGGAGCACTTGTACAAGGACATGTACACTAACTCGTTTTCTTGTACATGGTACAAGAAAATCATTTCCACTACTGTAGTGTAATTTTCGAGTAAGATGCTGAGATTTTAATGCACAGTTAAAAAAAATTTCCACTACTGTAGTGTAATTTTCCAGTATGACGCTAGGATTTTACTGCACAGTACCGGAAAACCATTTCTACTATTGTAGTGTAATTTTCGAGTAAAATGCTAAAAATTTGATGAATAGGACTGCATTTTCCAAAAAAATTATGTATAACAAACTCTTGTTGGAATTTTTTTTTTTCAAATAATCAGCAGATATTTTAACCGGATACAATTGTATTTTGGAGTATCCCGAGCAAGTATTTTAACCAGATACAATTGTATTTCAAATACTCGTCAAACATAATTATCCTGCTAAAAATACTTTTCAATCGGTATTCGAAAAGTACTTTTAATGACGCTCAGAAACACAATTTCAAGTATCAAACACAATTGTGTTTCGTCAAAATACCTCAATTTTTTCACCTCGGGATATCCAACAACAATCTATAGTCAGTGTAAAATAATGACCAACTATAATGACGTGAAAACGTCATGTGTTTTATTTACATGAAAAATCATTGTCAATTTTTTTTTTTATTATTTTGTACTGAATCATCAAGACATTAATGTTTTAGCGGACCTCCACACAAACATTGTTTGAAGACATTCTCCCAGAATCCATAAAAAAAACTATCAAAAATTAACACAGTTACGTGTTAAAAATAGTGTTAATTTTATTTATTTATATTTTAATATTTTTTACGGAGGTGGGATAGACGCGAAGCGTCCCACCATAGTTTTGTTTTTCACTATATGTTTTATGAATACCGCTCATAGCTTCCATAATAATTAAGCTAGATCATTCGTATTAGGCTTAAATTAAAGATCTCGATGAGCTCTAGAGCCTCTGATAAAATTGAAATTTTTCGGGTAATTATTGAGTTTACAAATGACGAAAGAAAAATGTAACAAAATCTTCGAAGTGAAATATTAAGAAAACTAAGAAAAAATCATGGATGCAAAAATTTCACAGATAACAGTAAATAATGAAATAAAGATAATTAAAAAAAGTTTATATTTTCTAAAATCGAATTCGTTTGTTTATTCAAGAAAAACTGAAACGACATTTTTTTGGAACAGACATAACTTTTTAAAAAATTAACTACGAGGTTTTATTTTAGTTTTAATAGATTCCTCGTCAAAAAATCTACAACCAGAGCTATACTCAAACTTTTTTCAACAATTAGTTTTTTTATAATTAGCGATTGTTTATAAAAAATATCAGAGTGAGTAGTTTATAAAATAAAAAGAACCACAAAGAAATCATTCAATGAGCTCATTTGGCTTGACAGCTTGTAGAAAATTTTCTAACAAATTTTTTGACTATAGTATGAGATTTTTTTAGTTAATTATTTAAACAATTAATGAAGATTTAAACAATCATTATTTTTTTTTTTCATCATTTTTTTTTGCCGTACGCATGCGCACTTGTGACTGTAGAGTATAATACCACTCATTTTTACCATTAGATTTTTTTTTTTAAGATGGCAGATGGTAGCACTCAACAATTCTAGGAATCAATTTGGTTTATTTATTATTTTGTATTTATCCTGTTTTTTGAAAGTTTAAAGTTAAAGTTTTATAAATAAATTTAATATAACGAATAATTGTAATATAATAAATTATTATATTACAATTCATTATTAAATAATAAATAAAAATTATAATTTCGGAGTTAACGCGTCCTCCCACCGGAGTTTTGAAAATTTTCAATTTTCAAAGAGAATGCAGCCGTTACTAAATTTTGTTTTTTTATTTATGAATTTATCATAGCAAATGATCATTTTCGATCAGATTGACATTGCTGTTAATTTTTACAACTGCATTAGGGCATCACGTTTTGCAAGATTTCTCTTATCTCAAGTTTGTAAATTTTTTTTTTTAATTTCGAGGTTTTTTTTTTTTGGTTCAAAAACTATTGTTCGGAGCAGAAAAAATCCATAATGCGGGCTCTAGAGTTTTTGTAGACGCATTTTTTGAGCCTGAAACGAAGTCTCTATCTTGATTTTTTTTATAAGTTGTTGCTGGCGCCATTTTTTGCACCATTGAAAAAATTTTTGTATAAACGTCTGTCTTTTTTTTATTTGAATGCTTATCCATTTTAAAGAAATAAAACATGATAGAGAAATATCTAAAGATTATATCAACCCTCGTAACTTATGCTCTCAGATTCATAGTTTAGATGGCATTAAATTTAGAACAAAGAACGCAAACATTTTCCAAAAATCGATTTTTCCATTTTTTTTTCTAAAACTTTTAGTCACAGGGAAAAAGTTCATGATGGTTTTTGAAAAGTTTTTCGAGGTGCTTCTTTTGAGCTATGAACGAACTTTCTAAGTTCAGTGGTTCAAAAGTTATAGACTTTTTTTTTTTTTCGTTGATAAATCCAATACTGCGGCTAAGCCTATGGCTCCTAGCCTCCGTAAAATTTAATAAAATGCTAGGGTTTTTAATTTTTTCTAAGCCATCCAGATAAATCCAGACTTTTGCTCAGCCCCTCCAGACTTCTCTTTTAGACTGTCTGGCAACTGCTGGCAACCCTGGTATATCCCATTAGCATAGAATTTTATTGTTTATTAAAAAAATCTTAATAACTATTGAGCATATACTTTCATGGGCACGAAAAACGAATTCCCCACCTCGAAATTTCCTTAAAGAAAATCGTATTATATATGCGGAACATATTACGAGTATTGGTGTAAAAATTGATTTAAGTGATGAGTATCATGTGTTTGCCACTTGTACTGTGTACACGGAGAGAATTTCCGATATATTATCAAAATGTGATTTTATTTTGACAGGTTGTTGTTTGTCTAACCTTGAAAATGCATAGAAACTCAGATCTCTATTTCTCCTGGAATAACTGTTGCACCCAGAAACGTAAAGTCTTGTTTTTTTTTTTTTTTAATTAATTTTGGTGAAAATTTTGTACCAGACATGGTAGAAATATATACAGGCATGTCCATGCCTCGGACGAAAATAAAAATCTACTGCGCAGACCATTGGCGGCCATCTTGTTTGCATGTGTGTAAATCTGTGTGTCTGTTATATTATTATTATTGTACTGTTAATTATTTATGTATGGCATGCTTAAAAGTTACATTAATCATTGTTAATCATAAATGAAAACTTTAAAAATATTATTTGATAATTCTACGTATTTATAGATGTTGCAAAACAATTAGAAATTGAACTTTTACTTTTTCACAAAAAACAATTAGATAAAATAAAAGAAATTTTTACATGTTTAGTTAACAAACTAGAAATTTGGATAAAAAGAACAATATAAATATTGCACTGGATGCAATACAATGTTTGGTACATACTTGTACGTACATTTGACTCAGTTTTTAATGAGCAAATTATAGAAGATAATAAATAAAAAAAAAAGAAAAATAAGTTAAAAAAAATATGTAACAAAGCTTAATATGTATTTTATTTTTTATTTTTTATATAATTAATCATTTGTTTATGTATTTTTATTATTTTAATCTTCTATTAAATTTTAATCTTCTATCTTTTAATTTTTTGATTTTAATCTTCTATCTTTAATATGTATTTTAATTTATGATTTAAATAAAGTCGCGCCACTTTAGCCAATATGGCAACCGGTGGTCAGCACTTCTTATTGGCTTAAAAAAACGTATGCGCATGGACCTACCTGTATGATTCTACCATGGTACCAGACATTTCAAACTATTTGTAAAAATATTATTTGTTTAAGGGATTACCCACGCATATCTAGAGACCTCTTGCGTATGAAATTTAGAAACATAATATTTCTATGAGTGCGAACGAGATAAAAAAGAAGGAGAAAATCTTGTTTCTCACTTCAACTTGAGTATTTAGACAAAGACAAAAATTTATTTTTATTTATTGTAAAATAAAAAGGTCTCAAAGCCCTATTAATTTTTATATCAAAACTTTCCTTATTGTTTCCTCTATCTATCTGTAGTTTTTGAAAAAGCTATCTGCGTTTTCCATAAAATGGCTAACCAGGTTTCTAAAAACTAAACCGGACTCTCCATAAGAACCTATGTATAACCTTCAAAAAAGTAGCCTACTTTAGTAATTAATTACTAAGTAATTAGCTACAAGAAAATTATCAAAAAATTTGAGCGTATGTATTATTATTTCATTAATTTGCTCAAAAAATTTCAAGGCTCTATCTGCGTTTTTGATTGGTGGTGGTAATCCCTTAATAATTTAGCATATATACTGTGTATACCACATACGAATGACTGGATGAAATAGTTTCTCGAAATTTACCACCAGACGTCGTGGTGAATTGTGCGTTTCCCAATTCTTCATGGATTTACTATTACTTCACGCTAGGGATTTTTGTGTTTAGCCGATTTGCAGAGAGAAGTCTTCTCTCTGCGATTTGTGTTTAATTTGTGTTTAGTCAACCGCAAAACGTCAAAATCTGTCAACTTTTACATTACTTGTTCCACTTATATTTATCTTTCTACATCAATATTATTGCTTAAAATAAGTTAATTAATAATTCAATTTGAATAATATATCCATAAAAAGCACAAATTTACGTTTAACATCATTAATATTCTGTATTTATTATCTCTGGCTTTGCTCTGGTTTTGCTCTGGCTTTGGCGACAAAAGCGATATTGTTTTCCTCTGGCTTCTCTCTCACAATTTCCGCCAGGGTTTTATAAAAATCAGGTTACACACCACGTGGCAATCGACTTCATTCCTGAACCAACTTTTTAAACAGTTTATTATTTATACATTTGCTTCGTTAGACAATTATTGTTTCCAGTAAATTTTTCCAATTTATTATTCGACGGTATAATATTTTTTTTAAGTAGACCGAAAATAAAATATCGAAACTAATCCAAGTGAGATAAATATGGAGACTGCAAATTTAAGTTCTACCGAATGGCTTGAAAAATTCATTATAATTTCGAAAAAAGAAGTAAGTTTAAAATTATATGTTATATTTTTGCAGCTACTGTTATTGTTCATTGTTAATTAAATTAAACAAAATAATAAACTTATTGTTTTCTTATACAGCTTAGGTTATCAAAAAAATCCCCAGATGGTAGAGAAATAGTATCTATGGAAAATAAAGATGATGATGCTCAATGTAGTAATTATTATGAAGACGATATTAATTATGATGATGATGATGATGATGATGATGATGATGATGATGATGATGATGATGATGATAGCTATATAAATATAGTTAAAAATATAAAAAAACCGAAAGCACTGTATGATTTGCGTATGAATCATATTGCTCCTCTATTTGCTAGTCAACCACCAGCCAAAAAAAGTAAGAAAATAACAACACTAATTTTAAATGATAAAAACAAAATTTTGTATTACTCTAAATATATTTAATTAATTTTTCAGTACGTAAAGATTGGGAGAACGATTTTCTTCCTTCATGCTCAACAACATATACATTTAATAGCAATGAAAATGATTCAGTTAATGAACTACATGAAAAAGCAAATGATTTAGAGTACCTAATTAATCCCTGTGGAACTAATTTAACTTTTCTGAATTTAAGAAAATATCCTACTTCTCAAATAATGCCAATAATCAATGCTAATTGTCAACATCTTGAGAAGCTTTATTTAGAATTCGAAGAAATAATGAGTCAAGATTTTAAAAATTGTTTTTCTAAAATGTCTCACCTTAAAAGACTTACGATTAAATGGCAATGTAAAAATACAACTCTACCAATGACTTTAGCCGAGTCATTAAAACAAATAGGTGGAACATTAAAAAGTTTAATACTTTTATGTACCTCAAAAGGAAATGAAATTTTTTTACTAGATTTATTGGCTTCGGTAAGTTTAAACTTTTAATAAATATTATATTACAATAAAAAATATTATTTAATTTTTAATAAATTATTTATTTATTTTTCAGGTATTTCCTCGACTAATTGCTTTGAATTGTTTAGATATATGTGGTTTTGGACTAAGTCAACTATTATTCCAGTCGATAGGTGAAATGAAAAATTTGGCTCATCTAACTCTTGTTGTAACTGAGTCTAGTTGGCCGAATAATCATCCGAAGTTGGATACAAAAATCAATATGTATCCAATTTCGAATTTGAAAAATCTTGAAAGGTTACATATAGACTGTGATTATGGTGTTAGAGATGATCTTTTGATAAATATTTGTAATAATGCTAAAAAATTAAGGTATTTATGTATACCTGGCACAAATATAACTGATATTGGTATGAGTGCAATTGATAATTTAGAACAATTGACACATTTCGATCTTGGTTTAGCTTATAGTGGTCCGTCATTTAAAAAAAATGAATTTATCACTGATGAATCAATTCAACGTTTATTCAATCGAAAATTGCACACTTTGGATATATCAAATTGCATGAAAATCACTGATGAAGGAGTAATTGAACTTGTTGAAAATTTACCAAATTTAGATACTTTATTTATTAGAAATACAAAGGTAACTTGTGGAGCTCTTAGAAAAATATCCGAATTATCAAAATATCGTGAAAAACCACTAGGTGTATATAAAACTGGTAATTGATCATTTTCAAATCATCATAGTGAAATCAAATAATTTTTTTTTTTTTAGTCTAAATTTATTATCAATATATATGTTGATGGTCATTTTATTTTTTAAAGTTATTTCATTCATCAATTGTTTACTTATTCTATAAACAGACAGAAAAAAAGAGGAGAATAAAAATTGACTGGATATATGTTTCATTTCCTTACTTCTTCATATATAATTACAATTGAACCCCCGTTGAAATATTTTCAAATAAATTGATTATTCATATTTTTAATATTATTATCAATAATTGTTGTTATTATTATTATTATTATTATTATTATTTTCATTATGACAATTATTATCGATATTAAATTTGTATATGACTAAAATCGTCAGAGAAACAAAGCTTCGTCCAGAGTTTGTCCTAAGGCCAAATCATTTAATCATTCTATAATCTTTATTAATATTATACACTTTTTATTTTAAATGATATCATTTTTATTTTTTTTTTTTTCATTAATCAATCAATTATTCATTGTTTTTTTAACAAAATACACAGTTTTACAAATCACATTTTTACAGATTGACGATACTTTTCAGCAGTGCCGTAACAAGGGGTGGGCAAGAGGGGCAACTGCCCAGGGCGCAGTGTAAAGGGGGGCGCACTTAGAAGCGCGTCACAAGAAAAAAAATATTCTTTTTTAAACAATTAAAAAAAAAATTATATTTTCAGGAAAGAAATTGACTACTGTCATTTATGATCATTCAGATATTACATAAACATGATTGTCTTTCTAAATTTTGAAGTTAATCGTCCTCATTATTGTCATTTGTCATTTAGAGACAATCGTGCTAAAACAATATTAAAAATGCAAAATAAGACGTAAAATAAAAAATATACTTAATAATTTGAATTGAAATTTTTTTTTGTTTCTTCTGACAACGGCGGCAAGACACGATCCTCTATACTCTAAAATTCTACCTAATTCTACCTATCATAACATCGTACTATAACCGACTTAACCAGTAACGCAGGTTAACATGGACCGATTTTTATTCTGTATTCAAATACTATATGCCATCCCTTTAATTGACAAAATTGAGATATGGCAAATGGCTAGAAATTCATCCAGAATTATTTAACTATTTACCATCCCTTGTCATAAATAATTAATAAAAAGCTATTGCCAAATATTGTTGAGGAAAGAATGTATCACCAAATATATTATTTCCTAGTCTAAATGAATTCGTTAGCTATTTTAGACAATAATTTCAATTTATGATAGGAGATATTGCTAAGGAATTAATTTAGACTAGGAATTAATATATTTGGTTACATTCTTTCCCTAGATACATTTGCCATAATTAGTGTTGCTGCGATACGATACGATACGATAATCCAGGCATTATCGTATCGTATCGTCAAATTTTCACGATATTATCGTATCGCCGAGGGCATTATCGTATCGTATCGTGAATATCGTGAATATCGTCAAAATTATCGTCAAAATTATCGTTAAATTATCGTCAATATTATCGTCGATAATTTCGTTAATACTACGAGATTGTCGTGAATATGGCGATATTATCGTTAATGTCACGAGATTGTCATGAATATGACGATATTATTGTGAATAATTTCTATTATTTATATTATAAAATTGAATAATTCTGATATTTTATTATTTATAATATTATAATTTTTATTTTGTCGTCATATTACTGAGATTTATTCTGCTAGGCATTATTATACGTATGAAGAAAAAAAAAAAACAAATAAATATAAATATAATCGTTAAATTTTTTCATTTGATTTAATCTGTTTAGATTACGTTGAATATAGAATTATATTTTTTGTTTTTTTTAAATTGGTTGAAATATAAACATAAATCGGTTGAGCCCAATATAGATATAGATATACGTTGACGTATGTCATCTTATATTTATTATTAATTATTATTAATAACATTATGCAATTTTATTTCCAGCCATGATAATGCAATAATATGGCAAATTTCTGAGTAATACATTACTGGTATATATTACCTGAAATAATTATTTTTAAGATTATATACTTGAACTCAAAACAAATAAATGGATTAAGAAATTATTATACTCATTATCTAAATTAATATTGATTAAAATTTTTTTCAGAATTCTTTTAAAGCTTAAATGAATATTGAAAATTCTCTCAAATTAGAATTGTTTATTGTAATTTTTTGAATAAATAAAAAAAAAAAAACAAAAATATATTTTTTGACGATATTATCGCAATTATCGTAATTATCGTGAAGGTATTATCGTATCGTATCGTCATATCGTCACGATAAAAATTTACATTATCGTATCGTCTATCGTGATTATCGTATCGTATCGTATCGTGATTATCGTCTATCGCGGCAACACTAGCCATAATTAATTAATCAAAAAGCTATTGGTGACTGTTGCTAAAGATTGGATGTAACCAAATAAATTATTTCATTATCTAGATCAATTTCTCTGCAATGGTTTCTATGATACAATAGAATCATTGTGCCAAATTGATTGTATCTTCAATAGACTTCGATGACATCATAGATGAATTTTCCAGCGACAACGCCAGAAGACAAAAACTGTTTTGATTTTCTAATGATCTATTCTTCATCTATAGGTATCACTTTTAAAATATTTTGTCTTCTATATTAATATCCACAACAATTTTTATTTAAAAAATAAAATAATTTCAGTATATTCTGGCGGTTTTGCTTGTTATATATATTATTGTTAAATACACCTAACAAATGATTTCTTTTTTATATATTATATCGATAAAAATAGGGCGCAAAATATAATTTTGCCCAGGGCGCAAAAATTCCTTGTTACGGCACTGCTTTTCAGCCTCTTGCTCTGTTTCTTTAATTTTTTAATATCGCTCTCTTTTTTTGTTCATTCTAATATCATTGTTTATCTTAATATTTTTTTACCATTTTTTTTGTTTTTGATTTTTTTTTCGTAATTGGATGAAATCAAGTTAAGCAATCCGTGATCATTTTTTTTTTACACTTTTTTTTTGACGATTTTTGAGGGGGA
>NC_057789.1:13094617-13174280 GCF_014905175.1 Aphidius gifuensis | reverse complement strand
TATCATCATCATCATCCTTATCATCATCATCATCATCGTCATCATCATGTGATGTATCAATATCATCTTGTGTTAATATATATTTATCATTTTTATTATTTTTATTTGTTTTTAATAATATATTTGTTGTTAATGGTACTTGTTGATCTGTTGTATTAATGAATGTTCTTTGTTGTTGTTTAATACAATCAAAAGTTTCTAATACTTTCAATTCTTTTGATGTACATAATATTGATTCGTCATTATTATTTTTATTTTTTTTAATAATATCATTTATTGTTATTTCATTAATATTATTACGTTTAATTGGTGTTTTACGTTTACGTAATATCTTTTTCTTTTTTTTATTGTGTATTATAATATCATCATTACATGATTTTTCTGTATCAGCATCGGAACAACTATGATTTTTTATTTTTACAACATCAGTTGTTGTTGTTGTAGTTGTTGTTGGCGGCGTTGTTGTTATTGTTGGTGGTGATGGTGGCGTTGTAATATTATCAATTGGTTCATTAATTTTTTTACTTTTAATATTTGTAGTATATCATCTGTCATAACAGCAGTTATAACTGGTGTACCAATTTAGATTGTGGATTTTTAACATTTGCTGAACACATTGTAAAATTATCAAACACAGGTTTATTATGATAATATCACCTATTAATACAATAAATTGTGTTGTGTTTTTATGTATTGTTAACTTACTATTTAGAAAACAACTTTCTGCTACATTTAATGTGGACTCATGTAACCGTAAATAGTGGATTTTCTCGTTGTTGTTCCAATATTTATGATGTTTTAGCTGAAATAATATATGTCAAATAATAATATATATAATTATTTTCATTATAATCTAAGGTTATAGGTCATTGTGATAATAACATACCAAAAATTACCAACTTTCTAGTATCCTTGATAAAAAATCGATAGTCTTGCTGTTAAAACAACATTAAAAAAACACAATTAAGCAAGCTGGTTACCACGTGCTTAGAAACAAACTTAGACCGGTTACGACAAGTACCGTTAAACGCGTTGTGTTGTGTTGTGTTGAACGGCCGAATTAACTTTTGCAGCGTCGGCGGAGAGTCCTCCCACTACTTAATAAAATGAGATTAAAAATTATTTTTCTGGTCAGTAGGGGTATTCAACCGTCCATTCGGTTCCTCGAGAGATCACGTGACGTAATATGTGTCTTGTACGTTTTATTCGTGCAAGAATATTTTTTTTTTTGCTTTGTTTGCTTTTGTTATGATAGAATACAACTAATTTTTAGCTAGTTTTTGATTCAACAACACTATTAATAATAATATTTATATTTGACTAATTATCAAAAATAATTTTTTATTTAAATAAAAAATCAACTGAAAGTGCATTTTTTAAGTGGATTTTTTATAATTAATATCTAAATATTGAAAATTAAATTAACATAATGAGTGTATCACGTGTCCTACAAAAATACCAGTTGGTAGAGTGGAAAAACCGTGGACCCAAACCAAAAAAACGCAGCATTGATATTGTACCACAGTCTTGGTTATCAAGTGAAAAAAAATCTGGAAAAAAAACTATTTCATGTTTTTTTCCACCAAGTCCATACAATGACCTTGAAACTTTGGTAAGAAGTCTGGCTTTACCTAATAACGAGGGTTGGACAAAATACTCTGTCGCCATTGTAGGCGAAGCAGGTAAGCTTTTGATTTCTTAAAAAATAAATATACATAGTGAATTGAATGAAATATACAAATTTAAATCAATAAGAAAATATTGTTATTTTCTTATTGATTATTATTAAAAAATTAAAATTATATTGACAAAAAAATGAAAAGAAAAATCATTATTTTTTCAAAATTTGTATTGTTTAGCTTAAAAAAAATAATACGAAAAAGCATAAACACAAATAAAAATAGAAGCTCATTAAAAATCAAATTTTGGGTGTAAATATTGTATAAAAATTTATTGTATTTATTTATTTTATTAATAAATGATTGTTTTATAGTAAAAAAATATAATAACAAAAATTATTTATTAGATACGTATGATGATGCTCTGGAACATTATAAAAATCTTGAAAATGGTGATGATTATGGTTTTTCACATGGAAGTGACAACACTCAATCACAAAGAGCACAAGAACTTGAGGAAACTCTTCACCAGTCTCAACTTCGTGATAAAGAAGCCATAATATTATCGAAACAAAAAGATCTTGCTGAAGCACAAAATACTAGAAATAAGACAAAACGTAAGACTTGAATAAAAATCAAAAAAGTCTTTTATCAGTGATTTAAATGTAAATTTTTTTATTTCCGAAATTCAACAAAGCAACCTTCGTGTTTTGCTTACCCCCAGTGATGATGAATCAATTGCTCGGAATGATGACAATAATGATTATGATCCTGAAAATACTAATACTCATGACAACGATGATGATTGTGATGATATTGATAATGATAATGATGATAGTAATAAAGTAAATAATGATAATTATAACGACAGTAATAACACAGATGATAATTATGATAGTAATGATGACAATATAACACTACCAAAAAAAAAAAAAAACATATTGAAAAGACTTAATTCAAAATAAAAATCAACAACAGAAAAGAAAAAGAGGAGGTACATCTTCAGCTGGAAACAAAAAAATTGATCAAATTTTAAAACTTGTAAAATCAATTGATAAAAAGTATGATGAGATAAAAAATAATCCAAAAAATATGTCACTTGTCCTTGAAGAAATCCATGATATTAAATTGCCAATTGAAAGTATGAAATCACTAGTATTATTGGAAAATAAATTAAATGATAAAAATTGTTATCAAGATACAGTAAGTAAATAAATACTGTAAAGAAATGTTGAAAATAAAAAACGAATAATAATTAATTTTTCATTGTCATTTTTTTAGTTTCAATACATGATGGAATTAACTGAAGATGATAAATCACTACCAGATTGTGGTAGAAGCATACTGAAAGCATTTATGGCCCGGGACATAGCCATGCAGTTAACTGTCACGAGACATCGTGACAAAAAATATAGTATGGCTGATAATTTGCCAATATTAAGAAAATGTATGGAAGGTAAAAAAAAAAATATTATGAATAATAGAAAGTAAATAATTGTGGTCAGTAATAATCAAATTTTTGTAAATAAAATAAAAAATATTCCATTCTAGATTCGATGAACCGAAAAAGACAAAAATTGAGAATCAAAACAAAATCTTTGGTTGTCTTGGGTGATTGTTTGACACGATCATCAGATTGGGATAATCATCGTAAAAAGAAAAGTTCACGTCCATCAATTCAAGCTAAAAAAAAGTCTTGTTCAAGCTGTTGAAGAAATGGATGATGATGCGAATGCAGTTTAACAGCATAATTTATTTATTCCATATTTGTTCCAGTTTGTACTTTTATATTATAAAATAAAATTATGAAAATTGTTGAAATCATTACAGGTTAAATAATAGATGAAATAATTTTTATTAAAATGTTCTTTGATAGATAAATATATTTAATAGATAAAATATTTACTAATGAAATTTTTTTTTATCAATAAAAAATGATTGAAAAATTGATTCTAAATGAATGTATCAGTAAAAGAAAAATAAACACACTGTCAAACTGTGAACTGTTAAAAAAATTTTTTTTTTTCATTTTGAATGACAAAATTTTTATCGTGACTAATTTTTATCAGGAATATTAGTTCATTTCATATGATTTGTATTGATTTATTTTATTTGAGTTGTATTCCAATATTTTCCTATCAATATAATATCTGTTGATGATTTTCAACTGTCGGTAAAGTCACTCATTGGACAATTCCAATCTAGTGACTTTTTTTTTTTTTCGTAAAATTAGGGTTTATTTTCATGAAATATTATGTTAAAAATGTTTTGATCTGTCAATTTAGGTTTAAAATAATAAAATAAAAATAAATATAAGTCATAATTATATTTTTATCAATTGTGTAAATTGAATAAATTATAAAGAATCTCAGGACTATTGTGTTTGACTATAAAAGTTCTCTGCATTAATATAATACTCATTTTTTGGTTTTTTACAATCTCGATTTTAACTCGGGAAGCGTAACGCCCCGACCTCGGGCCGAGGTTTGTACCCGAGGTTTCCCCGAGCTTTAAAGTTACCTCGGATCAAGGTCGGGCCGACCGTATTTTTCTACCTGGGTACTTGTCTTTACTGCATTGATAGCTTTGACAACACCAGATGCTCCACCAACTAACCCACCTAATGCTGATATAGCTGAGAAAATCGGGATAAAAAGCGGTAGAGCACCACCGATATGTTTAGCAACTGGTAAAACTCTAGGTAGCTTTCTTGCCACCATTTTTTTTAATAGCTGCTCTTGCACCGTTTATTGCTGATTTAATTGCAACTGATGAACTATTTGATCCCTTCATTGCTTGTTTTGCTGCTTGTACGATTTTTGAAAATAATATTTTTGTTATATTTTCTTTAACTGCATGTTTTTTATTTTTATATTAATTTTCCTCCAGTCTTTTATTTTTTCTATTTTTCAACGAAGATAATGGTTTTTTCTCGTACATTTCTTTTCTTTTTTTTCAGTAAACAAACCATGCCAAATTTTGATTTTACTTTCATTGCTCCAGTAACGAATGTAGCTGCTGCTCTCTCACTTAAACTAGCGTCTTTCGAAAAATACGTTTAGCTGCTTTGAGAAATATCATCAGCGTTTCTTGCCTTGATGTCGTTGTGATTTTCGAATATGCAATAATTTTTAGCTTTGCGCAAATTAATTCCCGGATCTCCTCTTGCTAAACGTTTTTCTAACTTGGTACCTGGTCCACAATATGAATAACCAGGCAGATGAAGTTCAAATGGTAACTTGTTGATTATTTTATTGAGTATTCCTTTTCCACAACGTTTTTTGTTCTTTTTCTTTTTTGATGTATGCTCAATCATAGCTTATAAGAGACTGATTTGCTTTGGTATAAAACGGTTGAATTTATATGATTTGAGCTCAGTGCTCATCACGATGGATTACCAGAAACAAGCTCTAAAATTACCAGTTATAAACTTTGATATAATTACATCAAAAAGTGGTAATGGTTTAATAGAAAAACGTCATGGTGATTTACTACCAAATACAATAAGATGTGCGATAATTGGAGGAAGTAATTGTGGTAAAACGAATGCTTTAATGAGTTTAATTGTTGATCCAAATGGTTTACGATTTGCAAATATTTATATTTATAGTAAATCATTATACCAACCAAAATATCAATATTTAGAAAAGTTACTAGAACCACTTAAAGAAATAAATTATTATAAATTTTCCGACAACGATCAAGTCGTACCAGTTGATGAAGCAAAACCAAATTCGTTGTTCATATTTGATGATGTTGCAACTGAAAAGCAGGATCATATAAAAGCATTTTTTTGTATGGGAAGGCACAAAGCTGTTGATTCTTTTTATTTATGTCAATCATATGCACGAATACCAAAACATTTAATACGTGATAATATCAATTTTTTAATAGTCTTCCCACAAGATGATACAAATTTAAAGCATATACATCACGATCACGTTAATATTGATATGGAGTATAGTAAATTCCGTCAGATGTGTGTGGATTGTTGGAAAGAAAAATATTGCTTCCTGTGTATCGATAAAGATAGAGATATAGATAAAGGGAGATATAGAAAAAATTTTGACTGCTTTATAACTGTAAATAACAAAACAATTTGTTAAATTTTCTCAGTTAATTGTGAAATCGCAAAGGATCAACATGCCTCTTTGTGAGCAAGAACTAGTTGATGAAACAAAATTTTTAAGTGAAATTGAAAAAGTACAAGACGTTATTCGGAAAAAATATCAATTGATAAAATTGGGGAAAGAAAATATATCAGATGCTGCAAATGAATATCTTAAACCTGTTGTCACACCGCTCAACAAATTAGCTGTACAACTGCCAACAACAAACGTTTAGCAAAAATCATTAATTGATGATGATAAATCATTTCCAGATGAAAAAAATACGAATGATAAAAAAAATAATTCAACACATGAGGACAATTTTAGTACTTCTGATATTGAAGAATCAGTTTATGAACAAGAAGCTGAATATGATACTGCTGATGAAGGCGAGGAAACATTTGTGGAAGAATCAAATAGAGATTTAATAGATGATTACTTAGGAAAAATCAATAGTATACAGTGGGATAAAGATTATGGTGTAAAAAAAGTAAAATCTGACTACAAAATTGGAAATGCGAAAATTTTCTTTAACGATGATGAATTTTTGATACACCATACAAAATAACACCTGGATTAATGGAATTATTATTTATGAAATCACCAGACAGAAGAACTATTACTGATATTGATGAAAAAAATTATAATGAAATTATTAATAATACAAATGCACATCATCAATATCATAGATCTAATATGCCAATAAAAAATTCAGCATCTCGGAAATACATTGATTTTATTGCACCTCATAAGAATGATAATAATGAGCATTATGGTACTGGATTATTACCAACGGTTATGACTCTTAGAAAAAATAATCCAACTAGAGTCAATTATATCTATTGGGACGATCCGAATGAACTTGTTGATCGATTACGATTATTAGTAGCATCAAGAACAGCTGGTAATCCGAATCATGATAATGAGATCATGTCAATTATTGAAGAGTTGAGAGAATGTGGATTAATATATTAATATATTAATATAAAAAAAATCAGTCTGTATACATCCGTCAGTGAACTATGACTGATTATAAAAGAGACGTTGTGCGTGAGTTACTTGCTCCAGCAAGAAAAAATTTTTTACGACGTAAAGTTGATATTCGTGATAAGGATGAAACGTGGCAAGCTGATCTTGTTGAAATGATTGAACATTCAAAGATCAATTATATTTTAACAGTCATTGATATTTTCTCAAAATTCAGCTGGGCTGTTGGACTCAAAAATAAAACTGGAAAAGAGGTAACAGCAACAATGGAATCAATATTCAAAAAAGGTCGAATATGCAGAAATCTTCATGTGGATCAAGGAAAAGAATTTTATAATTCAACATTCAAAACAATGTTAAAAAAATATAATGTTCATATGTATTCAACATTTACTCATTTAAAAGCATCAATAGTTGAACGATTCAATAGAACACTAAAAAACAAAATGTTTTTTGAATTTAGCATGCAAGGAAATTATAAATGGTTGAAATTGCTGCCAGAATTAATTAAAAAATATAATAATACAAAACATCGCACAATTAAAATGAAACCAGTTGAAGTTGTTGGTAAAAATATTAAAATATTAAAACAAACTGTATTTAAAAGTTTAAATCATTGTCTTATGTATAAGCATGTCTTTGATAAAGGATATAAACCAAATTGGACAAACGAAATATTCACAATTACTAAAATTAATAAAACATCACCTGTAACGTATAAGCTTAAAATCAAAGAAATCCAATACAAGGAAGCTTTTATACTGAAGAGCTACAAAAGTTCGACATTCTGACATTTATTTGATTGAAAAGTTTTGAAAAGACGAGGAAATCTGTATGTAAAATATTGGATTTGACAATAGTCATAATCAATGGATAAATAATCAATAAACTAATAAATAAAAAAAGCAACGTGTATTTATTTTCTAACAATAATTTTATTATATACATTTATACAATTTTTATTTACATCATTCATATTTTCTTTTAAATATACTTTTACTCAAACACATTCGTTCAACAGGTATATATCCCCAAGGCAGAGTGTCAGTTTCACCATTAGTTAACTGTCGTTTATCATCTTGCCAACTGAGAGCAATTTTTTCAATTGTTCTTGTTGTTACTTCATGTTTATGTGATCTTATAATATTTTGTTGCTTTTTTAAAATAACATGATTAATTAAACAATTTTTATAATCATCGAAAGTTATTTGCCTTACAGTTGATCTTTTGACCTTTTGCTCTATATGAACACGTTTTTTAATGAATTATTTTCATCCGCTATAACATAAGAGTATAATTTACTTGTAAACCAATGAATTCTTTCATTATTTTTCCATTATTCTCATCTTTCATAATACCAATAACTTTTTTATTTTTCAATTGAATTCCATATTGATTATTTTCTGGATAATCAGATGTATCAAATTTATCAGGATTATTACGTATTAAATCGTATGAATTATGACTAAATATGTGGTAAACAGCAGAATAAGTATCACCATATAAATACTTTTTATCTTCATATTTTGGTTTTATGAAATTATAATGGAAATCATACATATATGTTTTGACATTTCCAAAATAGAAAATCCAAGATAAATTGGTTTATTGAAAAGTATACTTGTTGGTTTCATCTCATTATTACAAGATCGTCAATGATTAAATGACTGTGAAAGTTTGGCTTTGAGATATAAAATCTTGCTCCACCTTTACCACCATATTTTTCTACAAGTTTTATGGATTTACGAGTTCTTACAGACTCTAGAGTTTTACCAGATTGCATTAATGAATAATTTTCTAAGATCTTTTTCAAATGCACTACGTGCTTTCGTAACTCTGTATTAAGATCAATATAAGATTGAAGCCATGCACTTTGTTCAAATTTTAAAACACGATGAACTTTAGTAATAATCATCCCCAACGAACAATATTGTTTTAAATTCCGGTAATGGATAAACATTTTTTATTATTTAGAGTTGCCAGAAGTTTTGAGTTTTAGGTTTCTAGAGGTGGTTTCGCGTACTGGTGAAAGGAAAATCTTTATGATGATGATGCAAACTTGCAGGATAATCTAAATCAACTTCAAGAATGTATCCATATTTTGAGTTATCAGCAGTTGAATTTAATATTGAAATATCAAAATTATTAATCCATTCAAATTTACAAGTTGGAAGATATTCTCTCATTGCTGCTCCATACATATTATTTAAATCAATGTACATTAAAAATGACTCTTCTTCCTCTGATTATATTCACTGCCCATATATCGATTATTTGCTTTTCCATATCGATTTGAGACTTGTGATAAACCACCTCTTATACCTTGCTCAATGAACAACATCATTTCAGGATCTGTCAACAATTCTAGTTCAATCTGAGTATATCTCAACATTGCACTAAAACTAAGTCCAGGTAGTGTATAATAATGTGCTGGATCTAACTTATATGTATTTAAACAATCAGCTCTGAAGCTTTCAAAAACATCAGCTAAAAGGGCAACATCAGTTTGTAAATATAAATCAGAATATTCCCCAAGTGTTTTTATATTGAACTTTTGCAAAAATATTTAGTATGTGCATATGCTTCATCTGAAATATTTTCTTCATTCAATTTTGAATAAAATTGATCTTTCGATGGAAGTGTTGTATCATCAAATTTTTCCCATTCATCAAGATAATCATATGGAAATACTCCCTTCTTTGTAATTAAATTGAATTCATCATCATTTTTACAGAGACTTTTCGTTATTGATTTTTTATTATTATCTAGATTATTTGATAATGAATCTATGGAACTAGCCATAAATCTATATGAGTCGATGAATCTGACTTTTATGCGGGTACCTTTGACAGATTTTGTGAATGAAATATACCTTTCTTTGTTGATTCCAAGTATATCAATTTTACCTCGGAACTGGTTTTTAAGTTTTTTGATGATGAAATGTGCATCATAGCCTGTGAGATTGTGAAATACAACAGGAATGATACATGATTCTTGATAATTAATATTGCATATTTGATGGGCGGCACCTCGGTATTCTGAGGTCCAATGAGAATGATCTCTTACTCTTACGTCATTTTTCATGAAATTTTTATCACAAATATGACATTTTTTAGCATTTAAAAATTGTAATTCTTCATCTCGTGTGAGAGACATTGGTTTAATATTATCTATTATTTTATTGACTTGATGAGCAATTTGTTTAAGCTCTGTAATAAACCATTCAATTGAATTTTTACCTCTATGAAGATTGAACTTGGAAAGTGAGTCATCATAACTACACTTTAAATAATATGCTGCACTACTTGGAACATGTTTTTGATAAATTTGATTTTTTTCAAGTTCTTCACTCTGCACTTTTTCCAATAAACATTCTAAATCACCATAAATTATAAACGGTACCGTTAATTGATGTTTATAACTTTTAAATTGTAAAATATTATTTTTTGCAGTTGGTAATCTCATTGCACTTTTACATTTTTCACTGCAAAGTTTTTCATGATTATCCCGTGATTTTTGTGATTGAAAATGACATAAGCAACGATCACAAATTATTTTCTTCCCATTATGTTTAGAAATTTGTGAGCTCACTAATCTCGATAAGTTTTTGATCCATGCAAAATGATATTGTGCCAAATTTTTTCGTGAATTGAAATTATTAATAACAACAATATCATCATCATCATCATCATAATCGTCTTCCACTTCTACTTCTCTCTCAACCATTAAAAGATGAATCGTTTCCTTATCTGATTCATTTTTGCTTATATAATATGGTACAACCCTTTCTTCTCTATGTTTTTTATTTTTTTTCTCATCATCATTATCATCATCATCATCTATACCATAAATATTAATTTTTAACTTATTTTGTTTTTCGAAAACCTTGATTTTTTCCCATGTTATCGGGAAAGTTATTCCATCGCAATTTAATTCATCAACATGTTTTGTATAATGACTCACACGCTCACTATGGTTAGACGCTTTATATAAACATGCTAAAACTGACCATACGAAACAAAAATTATCAGAATTTTTGACGTTTACAACTGAGTGAGTTTTCAGTATCCATGGTGGCATTTTAACGAAAGATGAATTACCACCTTGCAGTGGTATGTAATCATTTATTTGGATTTCAAGATGGAGGATTTCCTGCAGTTTCCAACCAGATCCATTTAATTCAGCTTCCTCAACATCTTCTATAAAATGTTCAAAATTTTCTTTGAATAGTTGGCTCAGATCTGATGATTGTAAAACCTCAAAACTGCCTTCACTGAAATATTTTGTTTCAACTTCTACACTATTATCTGAAGGTTTTTAGCATCAGAAAGAAAGTCTTTTACATCTTTATGTTTTAAATTAATTATAATACTTGTCTTCATCCTGTTTCTGAATACATTTTCTAAGTCTTGCCATTCAATGTATTTTTCAGTAGAAGCGTTTGATACATCAACTATTGAAGATACACCTGCACCTCGTACTTGCAAACTTTGTAATCTGAATAAATAAGTTGTCAGTATTCCCACTGTTGCCTGAGTGCATTTTTTATGAGCACCTGCCATGCACCTGCGTAATGAAATAATTGTAGAATTGATTTGATCGTGATCCGGGACTTCGTATAAATGTTTAACTATTATTCGATATTCCTCTCGACGTAGTCTGCACTGTGTGTTTAGATCCATTTGATTCGAATTTTTTTATTTCAATATTTGTTTGGTTAACCTAAAAATTAAAAAATATTAATGTAGAATGATTGCAAGCGAAAATCTATGGATAATTGACTTAAAAATTTCAAAAAATATCAAAAAATTGCAATGATAATGATGGATTACAAGAAAAAAAAAAAAATATTTTGAAGAAATTTTCCTTATAGAAAAATATTAACCTGGTGCAAAAAATATTTATGTAAAATGATAGCTAGTGAAAATCTAAGAATAATTGACTTGAAACTTTTGAAAATTATTCAAAAATTAACAAGATAATGATGGATTACCAAAAAAAAAAAAAATGTTTTTTCGAGGTTATTTTTTATAGAAAAATATTAACCTGCAAAAAATATTTAAGTAGATTGATAGCTAGTGAAAGTCTAAGGATAGTTTATTGAGAAATTTTATAAAAATACTTATTGGTTATTAAATTGAGGTTAAGACTCACCTGATATTTTTTTATATGACTATATTGTCTTGGCAGCAGATCACAATGAAATGTGTTGAAAGAATGAGTTAGATGGACTGATATTTATTTAGCTTTATCCCCACTTTTTGATGACCACTAGCGACATCATCACACTAGCGCCACTATTTCATTTTATTGACTACTAGCGACTTCATCACATTTTTTATTAACTACTAGCGATACTCGGAAAATGAAACCAAAAAAAAAAAAAAGTTTAGAAAATATATAGCTAAGGCAAAATGATTCTAACCAATAAAAAAGCAATAAAAATTTCATATGAAAAATATCAAAAAAAAAAAAAAAAAAAAAAAAAAAAAAATATTTCAAATCAAATAAATCAAAAAAAATAATAATTACAAGAGATAAAGAAATAAAAACAATATATATTTTGATCAATTCAATTAATTTATTTTTAATAAAAAATGAAGTCTTTCATCCACATTGGACTTCCACAAATCCTACCTCTTCGCGGAAGTACACGTGGTATGTAGCGACAATTGTAGTAATCTACATTTTCTAACCGCCCATTCATTTCCTCCGGTTCGAGAATAACCGTATCAGCATCATCATCGTCATCATATTCCTGCTCACGAGTATCCCTGGTTACTGTAAAAGAAAAAACAACAATAAAAAATTACTGAAAGAAAACAAAAAAATTCCCGGTAGATGTCCTTTTTTTTTTTGGAGGGGCAGCAAAATTGGACATTGCTCACACCTCTGCTCCAGCTCCTCTTGCTCTAACCTAGACATTGCATGGTATCGGACCCACAAATCCCGTTCCAGGAGTCTTCTCCAAAGACCTACACGCTGAAAAAAAAAATAATATAATATAATCAAAGAAATAGAATAAAATTAATAATAAAACTAAAAATAATAATAATAATAATAAAATAAAAAAAGATTGATGAGAACACGTGCTTGCGTGATGCAATTATTCAAGCATGCATTCTAACCAACCTTTTTTGTTTTTCTTATCAATTTTATTATATTTTCTTTTTATTTTATTCTATTAATTTTATTTTGTTTATTTTTTATTTATTCATTTAATAAATGAACAATTTTTTTTATTATATTTTATTATATTTTCCTCTTTGCAAAACACGTGTGTAAAAGAGATTGCACACGTGTTCTGCGTGAAGAAAAAATATAATAAAAATATAATAAAAAAATTGTTCATTTATTAAATAAATAAAAAATAAACAAAATAAAATTATTAGAATAAAATAAAAAGAAAATATATCAAAATTGATAAGAAAAACAAAAAGGATAGAAAACGTGCTTGAATAATTGCATCATGCAAGCACGTGTTCTCATCAATCTTTTTTGTTTTTCATATTAATTTATGTTTATTGCATTTTCTTTTAATTTATTTATTTTTATTTAATAAATTAGTGTTGTGGCTTTTTTTTTTTTATTATAAATATTATATATATTTTATTCTTTGCAAAACACGTGGGTAAATCTCTCGATTGCACACACGTGTTTTGCAAAGAAAAATATAAAAAAAGCCATACAACTAATTTATTAAATAAAAATAAATAAAATGAATAAAAAATAAAATAAATTACTTACCCTTCTATTATTTCTTCTATTAACTCTTCCACAGTTCATTTTGTATTTTCCTTTAAAAGTATTATCAAACAACCTCATTCCGTGACGAACCAAACTTTAAGAAAATTGTGGGAAATTTGGAAAACATAGAGCGCTGACAAAACGGAACTGCAGCGCACTACTGAAGATATCATATGATAAAAACGGGAAATACATTACCTACTTTTTGTGGGAATTTTAAAAATATTATGAAAATATTATAAACGTTATTAAATTATTAAATTATTATTGTTATTGATGATAAATAATAATATATTATAATATAATGATAATAATAATTACCTTTGGTAATAACGAAATGTAATATGACGTCTTGCGAAAAAACCAATATGGCGTTGAAAAAAAAAAAATCCAATATGGCGACAGACGGAAAAAACAATATGGCGTCGTATGAAAAATGGGACCCGGGAATTTCAAAATTTCAAAAATTTAAAATGGCGTCTTTTAGAAAAAACCAATATGGCGTCTTATAGAAAAAACCAATATAACGTCTTATAGAAAAACCAATATGGCGTCTTACAAAAAATCGGACCCCCCCAATGGCGATTTGACCTGATTAATCAATTAGAAGACCCCCTGCGGCGATTTGACCTAATTAATTAATTGACCTAATTAATTAATTCAAGGACCCCCTGCTGTGATTTGACCTAATTAAATTAATTCGCGGACCCCCTGGGGGAGGCCTCGCGGATTCCCTCCTCGGGTTTCGCGGGGGGCACAGTGGGGGGTGTCCCAGAACTCTCCTATATATACTACTTAAGTATTGTTCTAATTTTTTTTGACCCCATACGTATTGCTTTACTTTTTTACCACCTCATACGTATTGCTTTGAGTTTTTTTAACCTCATACGAATTGCTATAATTTTTTTTAGATCCAAAGGTATTGCTTCAATTTTTTCTGGCTACATACGTATTGCTCTAATTTTTTTCGAGCCCCATACGTATTGCTTTAATTTTTTTCAGCAATTGCTTCAGGTTTCTTTTGGCCTCATACGTGTTGCTTTGGATTTTCTGAGCCCCATACGTATTGCTTTTATTACGTAGGCGGAAGCCTACTAGTATTGTTTTTACTATATGAATTCAAAAAATGTTCATATCTTCTGAAATAATATAGATAGGATGTTCGTATTAGAACCAAATTAAAGCCTAGAAGAAATACTACAACCAAGAATAGAAAAAAAAATTATCATTGTTAATAAATTAGTTATCAACAAAAAATGTTTTTGCAAAAATTTTAAAATCAAAATATTAAGAAAACTAAAAACAAATCGTGGATGCGATTTTTTGCCTAGACATTTAAAATTGCAAAATCTATATAATTAAGAGGTAGTTTTTTTTTGTGCTATTGTTAGAAATTTGTTAATTAACAAAAAAACAAAATTTACGTTTTTTTTATACCTCGCATAACTTTTTAAAAAATTAACTTATATACTTCCATTTGGTCTCAAATTGTTGGCTTTTTAAATACCGAGAGCCACAGTGTCTATTGATAAAAGACGCTCCGAACTCGCGTTAAGTTATCAACAATTGTTTATAATAATAAGTAGTGTCTGGTATGTTCGAATAAAAAAATAGACATGAAGGATTGCTTTTAACGATTTTTTAGAAGAGAGTGTGGCTCTCAGAAATTTAATCAGGAATTTTTTGGGTTTTACAGTTTTTTTTTATGTTTATTTGTTCAAAAGTTATTGAAAGTATAAACAACTAATAATTTAAATTTTAACACTGTTTTTTGACAAAAAAGGGATGTGCGCATGCGTAAAAGTTTCTTTGCTGTGGTTATAATTTGCTTGATCGATAAAATAGTTATTTAAATTATCACGTTATTAAAAAAAAAAAAAAAAAAATTGCTACGGAACAATTTTTATAAATAAAAGTATTAAACAAAATGATTTGAAAAAAAAAATTTGTTTAGTTAAAAAAAAAGTAAATTGAATGATTTATTTTTTTAATATTTGTATTGATTTATTTCCTGAACAAATCTAATAGAATCATTGATATCTATACCTACATGGAGTATAACCTCAAATTTGTTTTATCTGTATTTTGATTTGTGTACATAATTTGACAGCGCACGTCAGGGAAAAAAAAAAAAAAAAAAAATTCAGCCATATAATTTAAAATTGTAAAAAAAATTAAACTGTAATGAATTTGGAATAATCGAGATAAACCACATGGGCTTTCGCCGGAGTTTTGAAAATTTTCTATTTTCAATAGAACGAATTCGTTACTAAAAATTTTTTTTTCCGGCCTATACGTGTTGCTTTTATTTTTTTGAGCTCAAAACGTATTGCTTCGAGTTTTCTAAGCCTCATACTGACTACTTTACGTAAAAAAAAAAAAAATTTAAACTGACCCCACCTGTCGTAACATATATGTCGTGACACATACTAAAATCTTATTTAGGAAAAACCTGGTGGGGTCAAGTTTAAATTTTTTTAATAGTTTAGACTTAATTACATGCGTCAAAAATATATATATTTCTTTCTTGAATTTTTAGTGTCATATCTAAATTAATATATTTACAACTACAAAGTATAGTGACAATTTCGAACATTTGACTATTTTTTGTAGAAAAAAACTTTGTTTTTTTTTTTTTTTTTCGTTGCGTAAAATACTAAATAAAGATCATCAAAAAAATAAATTTAATTTGACCAATTAAGAAAATAGAAAATAACAAATAAGAAAAAAAAAAAATTAGAAAATCACTCTTTTCCATCTAATTTCACAATAAACAAAAAAAATAATAACAAAATAAAAACCTTTCAGTGTGAAGTTAGCTGAAATAAAGTGATTTTTTTAAATAGGAATAGCAATAATCGTTAATTAATTTAACATCAAAAAAGTCTTTAAAATTCATTGAAAGTCGTTCATTTATTTTTATTTATTAATAATTGTTGCTATTGTTATAAATAAATGACTTTTTGACAAGTCTGGCTTTGCTCTGGCTTTGATCTGGCTTTTGTCTGGTTTTACTCTGGCTCTCCTCTGGCTTTCCCTCGGCTTTTGTATTGCCACAGATTCAGTGTTGCCAGATTAGTGGTTTTCCCACTAAATTTAGTGGTTTTTTTCAGATTTAATGGGTAATCTAGTGGGCAGTTTTTGTTTAGTGGTTTTTTTAGTGGGAAATTTTTTTTTGTTGGTTTTTTAGTGGGTAGATTTCACTGGTTACATTTTCAAGTTGTTTGATTCTAAACTTGTAATTGGTTCAGATGGTGTCAAAGAACAATACAAAGAAGAACAAAGAAGAACAAAGAAGAAGAAGAAGAAGAAGGTCAAGACTTTATTTGAAGCATAAAAATATTATTTTTTAAATTCTTTACGATTATATACATATTTATAAAATGTATATTAATATTTTAATATGAAATTACTAACAATATTTAAACATATATAGATATATAAAACGCATATTAATATTTCATTATCATATCATAAGAAAAAAAAAATACATATAAAATGTATCGACAGTATATCTGTAAAATAATAATAAAATTTAAAAAAAAAATTACAATTCATTTCCTTTTTTTTTTTTTTTGCTTTTTTGAGTAAATTTTAAAGTTTTTAAGAGTTTAGTGGGTAAGTAGCTCAATCTAGTGGTTTTTCATAACATTTTTAGTGGGAAGATGGCTACCGAGTCTGACAACACTGCACAGATTAGTGTGTTTTTTGAACTTGGCGCTTCATTTTTCAAACTTAGCGCCTCATTTTTGAATTTACTGGAATCTGATTGGGGTATCAGAAGGTCACGTGCATGTCGTATAAATTGATATAGGTGGCGCTAATTGCATATACATATGTATGTGTGTGTTGACATATGTGATTATAACAACATTTTATATCTGTCAAAAAATATTAATGCCCATAACCTTCAAATGATTTACCAATATTTAATATTTTAATTGAATTGTTATAAATAAAAAAGTAGCTAATGTGTTATAAATAAAAAAATAACGAAAAATTGAAAAAAAAAAACTACATCCAAACACAAAAAAAAAAAGAATTATTCATTTTCAAATAGGGCACGCGAACCTGTAAGAATGAAATCAAGATTTGTACATAATTAACAATAATAACAAAGTATTGTTAATTAAAATTTTGAAGTAATCAGATTTTTTTATTCAATCATTATTGAAGTACGAAACCTGCATTCATTGGTTTAAATAAACTCACGACATTCTCTTCAAGAGAAAAAAAAAATAATCAACAATATTTATAAATAAATGTTATAACAATTGTTCGAGGTGACATGCAATCGTTAATTAACAATTTTTCATATTATTTTCCACTGAAGTACGAATTCTGCTATTATCAGCCAACGTTTTTCTCTCCAAAGATAAAAAAAGAATTATTTAAAAGGATTATTCTATTATTTTGAGGTGTCATGTAATTGTTTAATAACAATTCCATGGTGCCTTAAAAAATAAATGTTATTGAATGATTTGTTTTTACTCTTAAAGAAAAAGTCATGGGTTGATTTATATTAATAATAACAGAATTTGTCCTTCAATTGAAAAGAATAGAAAAAAATTATTTGACGAAAATTGTTTATTAACAATTGCATGGCACCTCGGATAATAAATAATGATAGATAATTTTTTTCTTTATTCTCGAAAAAAAAAGCTCATGAGCTTATTTGAATCAATGAAAGCAGGATTCGTACTTTAATAGTATTAAAAAAAAAATAGTTTACTCGAGAATTTAAATTTACAATACTTTGTTAAATAATCAGAATATTTTGTACTAATTTGTACAAACATTGGATTTTTACCTCAAAAACAACGACAAAAATAAAATATTTGCTCTAAAATGTTCATATACAAACGCATGGGGTCTTTTTAATTGAATTCTTATTTAATTTAAAGAAAAGAGCAGAATAGCTATTTTGCACTCATAAAATCAGAATTCATACATCAATAATAATAACAAATTATTGTGAACTAAAATTTAGAGTAAGCTATTTCTTCTTACAATAAATAGCAGATGATGACAGATCATAGATGAAAAAAAATTGTTGAACGACAATTATTTATTAACAGTTGCATATTGCCTCCAATAAAAAATATTTTTAAAATTTTAAACAACTTTTTATTATTTTTCATGAGAAAGACGTGAGCTATTTTAATTTACAATCTATGTTATTGTTATTGAGGTGTAACTTTTTATTTTATTGATACAAGTTGCAGCTTTTCCCTGGTGGAAATATTACTCCGGCATTACTCCTGCAGTCCTGCATTACTCCGACATGAGATTGATGCCGGAGTAATTTCGTCGGCATGAAATTAGTACCGGCAAAATTATTTCAGCATGAGATCAATGAAGGAGACAAAAATCCAGCATTGATCTCATGTCAGAGTAATTTCTTAAGAAATGGACCAAAAACGGAGTAATGCCGGAGAAATATTTCCACCAGAATTGCCCTTTCTTTGAAATAGATAGGAAATAAATGGAAAAAGAATCCATCATTTAAGGCACCATGCGTCTGTCTATTGTATAAACATTTTTTGGAGTAACTTTTTTGTTTTTTTGTCGTTATTCTTCAGGTGAATAATTCCGATGTTAATAGCACAAATTAATACAAAATAATTCTGATCATTTAGCAACTTTTGCATATTCCGAGTAAATTTGAAAAAAATTAATCTGTCCTTCACCTTTCAATAACGTGTAAATAAAATAATTGTTGACATTATTAAAAATTAGTACAAATCAAAAGGCTTTTAATTTCGTATCCGCGGGCTGGGCTCAAGCATTCTATTAGTCATCGTCAAATATTATTTATAAATTAGTTTTTTCTCTAATTAAAAATTTCATTGTTTTTTTTTTTTTTTTGTTAATAACACGACATGATGACGTTTTATTGGAATTTAGCATATAGTATAGAAACAACTGAGGCGGCTTCTTGCGGCCGGCAAGGGCGCTAGTAATAATAAAGAAGTCTCTAAAATTCATTAATTTATTCTTATTTATTAATAATTATTGCTATTGTTATAAATAAATGTCTTTTGTACAAGTCTGGCTTGACTCTGGAGAAGGTCTGCACCCGTATTCACAGGGCAAATTTTTTACAATTTAGGGCTTTTTTTTGCTACTGATGGCGCTTATAAAATTTTTTTTATATAGATTTTACATATAAAATAGAGTGGGTATAATCAGAGTGGTGCCAATAGCGGGTTCAGGTCCGCCATATCCTGCTTTTTGTATGTAGTTGGTATAGCAGAGTGACGTCACTTCTGGGCAGCTTTTCGCTGTTGGCACCACTCTATACTTATACCCAGTGTTGGGTTTGTATAATACCGCGGTATCATACCGGTCGTAAACCTCGGTATAATACCGGTATTATACCGCGGAGGTTTCATACTTTCATACTTTCATACCACGTTAGTAACGCCATCTGTAGGCATTTTCGTATTTTACGTCACACACCATTTTGAATTGCTCATAATTTAAATTTAAGAATATCATTCCTTTAATTATAGCATAATAGTAATAATCTTCATCCTTTTCTCAGACTTTTGTCAGTAGTAATAAATTTATTGAATATATTAAAAGCTATTGACAAATGTCTAAGGAGAGGATGTGGCTTACCTGTTAATTTCTTTGGCTCAATTAATTCTTTATAAATCAACATGTGGCAACACCCTTCCTTAGTTATTTTTTCCATAGTTTTTTATTTATTTATTTATGTAAAAACCTATTGGAAAAATGTCTATGGACAGAATGTTGTTTACATGTTAATTCATAAAATATTAATTTAGCCAAAGAAATTATCACGTAGGCAACATCCTTTCCTTAGCTCATACTTTTCCCATAGCTTTTTATTAATTTGAATAAATAAAAAGCTATAAGGGAAATGGTAGCTAAGGAAAGGAAGTTGTCACATGTTAATTTATACGAAATTAATTTTGCCAAAAAAAAAAAACATGCAGGCAACATCCTTTCCTTAGCTACCATTTTCCCTATGACCATTTATTTATTTAAATAAATAAAAACCTATGGGAAAAATGGCAGCTAAGGAAAGGAAGTTATCACATGTTAATTTATACGAAATTAATTTTGCCAGAGAAATTAACATGCAGGCAACATCCTTTCCTTGGATAATATTTTTCCCATAGCTCTTTATTTATTTAAATAAATAAATGGTCATAGGAAAAATGGTAGCTGAGGAAAGGATGTTGCCTGCATGTTAATTTCTTCGGCAAAATTAATTTCGTATAAATTAACATGTGGCAACTTCCTTTCCTTAGCTACCACTTTTCCTATGACCATTTATTTTGTTAAATTAATAAAAAGCTATGGGAAAAATATTAGCTAAGGAAAGGATGTTGCCTGCATGTTTATTTCTTTGGCAAAATTAATTTCGTATAAATTAACATGTGACAACTTCCTTTCCTTAGCTACCATTTTTCCTATGACCATTTATTTATTTAAATTAATAAAAAGCTATGGGAAAAATGGTAGCTAAGGAAAGGATGTTAATTACTTTGGCTGAATTAATTCTTTAGAAATTAACAGGGAAGCTACATCCGTTTCTTAGCCATTTGTCAATAGCTTATTATCTGTTCAAATAAATTGAAATACATTACTGTTGTTGTTTTTATAATCAAATATTGTTCATATTATTTGTTTATTCTGTAATACATCTATTAATATATCAACAAAAAATTTGACATTCGAGAGTTTTATGCTGGTATGGTAGACAATTTTGATGCCATAGGGGGCGTTCCTGAGTTTCATACTTTCATACTTTCATACCGGTATTATACCAGTTTAATACTTTCATACCGGTATGAAAGTATTAAACCCAAAATTCGACCATTTACCCAACACTGCTTATACCCACTCTAATATAAAAGCTTCACAAGCGCCACTGGTGGATGAAAAAAGCCCTAAATTGTAATGCCCTGTGAATACGGGTGCAGGAGTGCTATTCTTGGTCCCGTATTGCGGGAGTTATTGCGGGCCCCGCAATAACGATTCGCCGACAAGAAATGTTTGTCGCGATAGAAAAATATGAAGGCGCTTGTTGTTGCTTTCATGTAAAGCTGCCATGGTCGTATGCAAATGCAAAAATAAAGTAGAATTTACATGAAAGCAACAGCAAGCGCCTTCATGTTTTTCTATCACGACTGACATTTCTTGTCGGCGAATCGTTATTGCGGGACCCGCAATAACTCCCGCAATACGGACCAAGAATAGCACTCCAGGAGGACGAACTCCGTAAGCTAAAAATGTGTATAAAAATCGACTCGTGAATTAGTTTTAATATTTATACAAAGAGGGCGAAATAGCGCTCTTGGACCACCCAACTGACAGCTGTGAGCTGCTGAGTGTGTGTCGTTGTTATTATCAATGTTTATTATTATTAACTAATAAATAAAGTGATCATTTTTATTATTTTATTATTTTTTTACAAAATAATAAATAAAAATAATAATATTCATAATAAAAAAATCATTTATATCATTTATATCATTTATAATCATGTATACTTTCGCCTATACTTTTTCCGTAAAATTGTAATTTTTTTCTTTAATCTATTCAATATAATTGTTAAAAGTTATCAAATATATTGTTTAATAAAAAAAACATTAACTTCACACATTGATATGATCAACAATGATAAATGAACATAAACATTACACCTACACATGTAATAATACAGTTTCATATATTATCACACGTACGTAACTACCGCAACTAAAAGTGGTCCAACCCTAGCAAAAATGGCGACACCGATCCGACAGTCGATTTGTGCACTGATCTCATACAAAAACGACACAAAACCGACACACGACTATAAGAATTTCTAAGTCACAAAAATAAATAGTTAAAAGCATTTATAAAATAAAATATTATGTCTAAAAATTTCTGAATAATATTCTTATAATTTAAGACACATTAGAATTTTTTTTAAATAATTTTTTTATTGAAAAAACTCAATTCTGTTTATGTATTAAAAGTGAGGTTAGCTGTCAGAATCATCTGTACACGACTGTGAGATTTTACAATTCTCACACAATTCCGACACACGACTGTGAGAATTGTAAATCCGACACAAATCCGACAGACGTACGACAGAATATTTTTATTTTGTATTTAATATAAAAAAAGAGCATTTTATTAATAAAAATGTTAAATAATAATGGACCTAAATTGGAGCCCTGTGGGACTCCAGATGTTGGTGAATATGCTGATGATAGAGTACCATTTATATAGACATAACAACATCGATTAACAAGATAAGACCAGATAAGATTTATTAACGTACGAGGCAAGTTAATTGCAATTAATTTAGAGACAAGTGTTAGCCAGTTTATCCTGTCAAAAGCCTTTGTCATGTCTGTATATATCACATCAACCTGAATGTTCTTATTAATGTGAGACGTTACATACTGACTGAATTCTACAAGGTTTGAACAAGTACTACGCATGGGTGTAAAACCATGTTGGTGACGTGATAAAAAAGGAGAGAAATATGACATAATAACCTTGTAGATTAGTTTTTCAAAAAGTTTTGAACACACAGCAAGAAGTGATATTTGCCTATAGTTGGATACAAGTAGTGGATTACCTGTTTCAAATAATAGTTTAACTACTGAGTTTTTCCAGCAAGTAGGGTATGTGCCTGATGATATTGGCAAGTTAAAAATAATTTTAAGTGGAAGAAACAAGGCATCCGGACAAGTCCTAATTAAAAATCCAGGAAAATTGTCTAAACCACTTGTATTATTGTTTTTCACGAGCAGGATATCTCGTGCAATGTCCTCAGAGTTTATCGTAATATTTTCCTCATTAAGAAAGCTACAAGACATGAGTAAATCAAAATCAGATTGTATATCAGTATTCAGCTTATTAAATACACTAGGAAAATGTGTAGCAAATGCATTAGATATCATAAGTGGATCATAACTGATACTATTATTTATGAGTAGACAGTTCAATGTGGTAGATTGATTTTTCTTACTATTAATATACTTCTAAAACCCTTTGGGATTACTACTAATATTGCTCTCAATATGTTTATTAAATAATTCTAAATCTCTGTGAGATATATTTTTTATGGCTGATGTAATAGAACTAATCCTACTGTTGATGGCTGATGATACATTTGTTTTACTAATTTTTAAATATTTTTTCTTATTTCTAATGAGAGTGATCAGCTCAGTTGAGTACCAACATGGGTACCTAGACGCCTTGCATCCATACTGGGGAGGATAGTAGTTGTTATCGATTACCTGAAAAAAATTTTTATAAAAGATATCACAAAGATAATCCACTGTACCCACGTTGGCACCCAAGCCGAGAAGATCATCCCAATTTATTGACCTAAAATCATATTTAACTTTATCTAAATCTAAGAATTTAATAATATATTTCAATGATGAAGAAAGAGAACATGTAGAGCCAGTGTAGTTAGAAGTAGAATTAACAATATGTAAATGCAGAGGAGGATGGTAGTCATCCTGCTTAACTAGAGCTGGTCCTGGTGAAACTAAACAAGTAGCACGAGAGACTAGTATGAGATCTAAAATTTTCCCATGAGAATTATGAACAGAGTTGAGTTGTTGTAAATTAAGTGTGTTAATGAACAATGAGATGGTAGTATATATTTTGTTGCTTGAAGAAGGAAGTAACACGTTGTAATCTGGCAGGTTAAAATCGCCAGTAATAATTAGGTTAGAATTGTGCTTAGATAAGTACTCTTGGAGTTGCTTGATAAGTTTAGAGAATATATTACCCCTGCTATTGATTACATCAGGGGGAATGTATAAAACAATGATTCTATATGGGGTACCACAGTAATCAAGGTATATGCCAAGTATTTCAATTTCAGAAATATTGTTGATGGTATCTGGTAAATTCAGCATATGTACATTGTTAAACTTATTTAATTTTAATGCACAGAGGACACCACCCCCCCTAGATTTATTACAACTGTTCCTATCCGCTCTAAAAACAACAAAACGCTGACTGTCAAAGTAGTGATACGAAGAGATAGTAGGATCAAGCCACGATTCAGTAATAAGAACAATGTCATAGTCTAGTACAAGTGAGTTTACATACAAGTCCATATATTTGTTCTTGATACTTCTCGTATTTTGATAGAGTATCTTAAATGATTTTCCAGTAGGTGCCAGAGTGGATGAAAAGTCTTGAGTCAAGCTGAAAGAAGATGTATTATTAATAGGAAGAAGATGAGAAGGTGAAAAAGAACTAATAGTGTCCAAGTTAGACCAAATAGATAATTTATTATTATCAATTAACTTATTATTATTATATGATGATGTTATGTAGGTTGCTATTGTTGCTATTGTTATTGTTGTTGTTGTTGTTGTTGTTGCTGTTGTTGTTGTTGCATTGTATGGTGACCTGGTGGTTGCCTGTTGTTGATTATTTTGAATGAGCCGTTTACAAATCTCACCCTTATATTGGTTGTGCCATCTTGAGTGAGCTGAGCTGTTATCTGACGTCTCTGGGCAAGTTGGGCAGGTGTGAAATCCTGAGAAATCACTACTTTGCTCATCCAACCTGTCAGTTGTTTCAGTTTCTTTTGGTCCAAGAAGTTCTGTACAAATAGATCTTTATAAAAAATACTATTAAATTTCACCTTAGTCATTCTTGACTTTGTGAGAGTGCCAGAGAAAGGGTGAATACGTGACGAAGTCACTTTAATTAAACCAATATTATCACATTTATTAAGAACAGTATTAACCAGCTGGTCAACTTTACCTCTATCACCAACAACACGTTGTCTAGCATCAATATGTGTATCAGGATCTTCAGGTATACCAAACATAATAACATTTGGCATACGATCTAATAATTCTTTGTTGTTATTTAATTCAGTATTTAATTTAGTAATGAGTTGTTCATGCTCAGCAATTTGTGTGGTATTATCAGAAATTTGAGTTGAGTTACTGGATATGGCAGAATTTAATTTTTGTATGCTGTTGTTAACTGAACGTAGTTCAGCATCAATGGTTGAAAATTTGTTATTCACCGATGTAGCAAATGATTTTAGTGTATCAACAATCGAGCTTAATTTTACGTCAAGCGTGTTGGTTTGTTGATCAAATAAACCCTTGATCAAATCAACAGTGTCATCATTAGTATTGGTGTCAGGCGAGGTATTTTTCCTTGGACGTCCAGGGGGACGTTTTTCAATGGCAGAGCTAGATGACATTTTATTTAATTTCAGTAATTCTTGAGACATACTATTATTGTATGATGGTGGTATAGTTGCCAATTGTATATTATCTTTTAAAAAGATGTTTGGATCAACTGTATTGTCATTAGTAATATCCAGAGACGTACTGCGTCTAGCAGGGGATCTGACTAATGACATTTTTGTTTATATGTAAATCTACACCAATACAATATGTATATATATATTTGAGTACAATAAAATTTCAGCTGTCAAAAATTTAGACACTAGACAGTGGTGACTAATGACATTTTTGTTTATGTGTAAATTTACAACAATACAATATATATATATATTTGTATACAATAAAATTTCAGCTGTCAAAAATTTAGACACTAGACAGTGGTGGCCACTGGTGTGACAACACTCATCTTAGTTGGTATAGTAGAATTTGGAATTGAATGGCGCTGCCAGGTGTACAGATTATTAACTAGCAGTGGATTAGTTGATAAAGAAGGTGCTAAGTCCACTCTAAGCACCAGATCCTGGAGATGATGTACAGCACTACCCCACAATGAGCACGATGATGAAAGATGATGACACAATCAGCAAAAATTACACAGAATTGAATCTTAACGTAGATGCACACAATAATTAAATGATTAAATTGATTGTCACTTGATAAATTATTCTTATTTTTTTTTTTTTTTTTTTTTTTTTTGTAGTTTTAATATGATGCTGATGAAATATTGATGATAAAGTATTTAGAGTATATAATAATGAACCACTAAGACGCTATGCTTTACTTGAGATTGTCTGCTTAAATTAATTGAATGTAGTCTTGTAGCACTTAATTAAATTAGATATTTAGTGTTTAAATTAACTAAAATGACGCTGTTTAAATTAACTAAAATGACGCTGTTGAGGTTATGTTACCAGGTAACGCCACGACAGAACTAAACATATTCTCAGGATGTAGTAAATAACACTTAAAATATAAATAAATATTATTGTAGGAACTAGTGAACGCGCACACTATAATTAGATTAAGTAATTGTGTATTTTAATTACGTAATTAATTGATATATAATCAGATATTTACGGAGACGATGCGAACCGTGCGGCGCACACACACATATTGAATACAAAATAAAAATATACTGTCGTACGTCTGTCGGATTTATACCCGGGAAAAAAGTAGACGATCGTCAACGGTGATCGACGGTGATCGACAGCGATCGACAAAGATGTGGACAAATATGACATCTTCACCGATCGACGGTGAACGATCGCTTTTTGTTCAATATTAAAGTTATTATATTTTAATAATTTTAGGCATTGAAATATCGTAGCCGGATCATTTATTAGACAATCAGTATTGCCCTTTAAAATAATCCAGTTAGATATGTATTTTTATTAACCCTGTTTATCCTGCGCAGCTATGGCGCATAAGAAAGGTAGGGAGATATTAAATTGCGTAATGTAGGGAGAGGTAAAAAGGAACCTGAAAAATACGCGAGAATAGTACACAAATTAAGCCCAAATAATTTATAGAAACTTGAGTCAAACACAAAAATTATAATGTTAAATAAAATGGTGAATTTATTATTAAAATACCACAAGTTTACCAATAGTATTGATGTTGAGTAACAGATAGTTAAATATGGACCTTGAGATAATCGACGCACTTGTGTAACACTGAATTTACAATAAAAATTATAACGAAGATCACTTTAACATATGTTTGATTTAATAATTACATAAACGCTTTACTATACTTTACAGGTCGTAGTTAAGACCAGATCCATAACCACGAGGTCGCTTATTGTTATATTTAAAATAATTAAATATTTTTAGCAAGCAAATTATTGCTTAAATCAGCCAACTATAATTTACTTTATTCAATATTTATTTGATTAGATAATTTAACACAAGATATGTACTTGAATTTAAATTAAAAGAACAAGCCAACTTAGACCATGTGGTCGGAATTTATTACAAGTTAAATTCAAGATGATTTTAATGAATTTAATTTAATAATTCATGTAACCAAATATTATGTGAATTTAAGTGAGAATATTTAAGCAAAATAAATCAATGAAATATTGGATAATATAACTTAGAGTTTTCGGCTGGTGATTTTTAAAATTATTCTAAGACTTTTTAGAGCACTTATTAAAGTAGTTAGAGCAATTAAAGCAATTAAAGCAGTTAGAGCTGGTAGTCACAGGATCAGGGATCCCAGTGAACTGATCGATATATTGGGTCAGTAGCACAAGCTGACCGTAGGGTAGGTCGGGAATATTCGGGGTTGTTCGGGGATGCGTTTGCTCCCTTAAATGTTACCCTTATGATTTATAAGATGGAGCTAAGGGTATCCAAATGGACCCTGAATATATAATTTTATAAAATACAATTTATATGAAATAAAAAAAGTTCTGTGCTTACCGCAGGACATTACACCCCCACAGTAAAACCTTTCGTTCAGGGAACGCAGTGTACGTAAACGGAAGGCTTATCGTCCGATTCCGTAATTATTTACGTCCATATTTTACCTTAATTTTAGGTTACATTTTTACTTAGTATCTATGGTTGAGTCTAGAAGTTCTCGAAGTTCTGGAAGTTCTGGAAGTTCTGGAAGTTCTTGAAGTTATTTTCTTTTTCTTTTTTTTTATATTAATTCGTTAGAGGTCACGAATTCCATGGGGCAGATTTTACATTGGTTAGAATTGCTCTTCTTGGTGATTCTTTGGCAGTGGAATAGTAACGAGTTGATCCACTTTTTCTTGCCCTTGACTTGTTGGATGGCTATTTCACGATTACAAGTTGAACTGTTCCAGCAAAATTGGATTCATAGGCATTTGCTACGTTGTTGGCCTACTCTCTGGGTAATAACCTTTTTGTAAATTTTTTTGTTGGGTTGATTTGTGGTTTGCTTTATATTTAGCAGCTGTTGTTCATATTTAGCAGTATGATCAGCACCACAGAGTCTATAGTTAATGTTTGATTTGGCTGATATTCCAATCTCCAATCATCACTTTCATACACAAATTTATACATAAATTTGCCCAGTGAGATTTCGCCACCACCTTTCTACAGCGTACACAATGAATGTCGACCTTGTTGTGATTATTCGCCTACCAAGTCAGGTTGTGGATGACATCGTATTTTTTCTTAACGATATCTTGTTTCACTCGAAAATTCTTCCCCTCTGCATATGTTAAATCGTCGTCTGTGACCGATTGTACCTGTGTTACAAGGTAGCACTTGACGTATTTTGTTGACGTCATCTTGTTGTTACCTCGTTCTTGTTGTTTGATGAATTGTTGGCTGATGCTAATGATTATCATTGTACATATATAAGAATTCCATTATCCTACTTATCGACTATTTCTTGTCTTTAGAATTACGATTTCTCGATACTTATTTCTACTTGCTTTTTATTGTGTAATATTATCCCACTTGAAGGGATAAATAATTCAGGGATTATTTATTCCTTCAATTTGGTATTATTTGTTTCTTATTCGGTTATCAATTTATATTAATATTTTGCCTATCTGTCCGATTATTTCCGAATATTAAGTTTTAGTTTCTTTGTAATTCTACTATTCTTTTTAATTGTTCAATTTTTTTCTTGGCTATTTTCATTATTATTTACCTACCTCTTATTTATTTATTTATATAAAAAAAAATTTTTTTCGAGGATCAGGGAGTTTATCAAACCTGATTACCGTTCATATTTGTTGTTACTGCATTCCTAAGAAGGCAGCAACTATTCGAGAGACCACAAAAAAAAGTTTATCAGAAAGATTATTTCTAATAGTAAACAGCAATCGTGTTTTTTTTTTTTTTTTTTTTTTTTGTTTTAATATTCTCTCAAGATAGCCAGGATTTCGTCGTCTCGTCAGACGTCTTATCCCTTCATCTTGTTTAAATATTTTCTAAAGATAACCAGGGCTCCGTTGTCTCGTCAGACACTTTATCCCTTCATCTTTCACCCCCACAGTAAGCGTAAGTTTGCCCACCTTTTTTCTTTTTGGAAAAAGAGAGAGAGAAAAAGAAAATGTTATTAATTTCATAGATTATTCATGCAATGATAGTTTTATTTCCATTCGTAATTTTTGAGCTCGATTATTGGGACGTCCCTTCCCTATAATAAAAGAAAAAATTTATGATTATTATTAACTGCAGCTGCATTCCTTCGTGTACACGTTCTTAATTTATCATATAATTTAACTTATTTTCAACTGGATTTGTTCTATAACAATTCAAAATATTACAAATTATTAATATGTATCTTTACGATTATTAAGAATGTTATTCTCATTCGAATTCTTACAGTTCTTGGGAATTTTCCATGATTTACTACTGCTTCTTTATGCTGGATAATTAGCGCTTGAAAAATTAGAAAATATTATTAATATCATAACCTTCTATCTACTGGATGGCTAGTGTAAGAAGAAGTATAAATTTTGAGATCGACCATCGTCGCAAACCTTCCCCCCCCCCCCCACAGTAAGCGTGAGCTTGAAGGAGGCAAAGCCTTACGCCAAGCGACACGTTTATACTCTTATAAAATTACTTCTACTTTTATACGAATTTGCATAATTATTTGTGGTGTCCAGTTTAAAATAGTCAAATTTTGTGTGACTGTTTTGTGGAACATAAAATTTTAAATAATTACTAATGATGTCTGATTTCAGATCATCCAAGTCGTCGTGGCCATTTTCCGTTTTATTCAAAATTGAATAATTAGAAGTAAGGTCCGATCTTGAATAATCAACATTCTTGTGACCCTTATTTGGTCCATAATAATTTGGGTAAGTAGGAGTGATAACTGATTTCGAATAATCAGCCTCCTTGTGACCCTTATTTGGTCTATAAAAATTCACATAAGTAGGAGTGATGTTAGGTTTTGGATAATCAGCGTCCTTATGACCTTTATTTGGTCCATAAGTAATGGAGGAATATTTATCCTGAAACATACTATGATTTAAAGTTTTGTTATTTTTGAGTAATTTATGAAACCTTGTTTCTCTTTTTGCCCTCGTGAGCGTACTTAATTCTTCGCTTTCGTCAAGGGTTTTCTTACTTATTTGTTTATTAATGGTTTCCGATTCATGAAACTTGTTTTGACAAAACTCGTTGGACTCATCCCTTTGTTTCCACCTCCAATTGTCTTCAAGTTTTTTATTACAATTTTTTGTTATATGCCCTGTATATTGGCGGAATTGAGATTTAATTTGTGAAAAGAGTTTTAATTTTTCTTCTTTTTTTGGGACAATTCTGTTACTATCAACATTTTCGGTATTATCATTGTTAAACTTTTGGGTTACCTCATCTCATGAGTTCGTCTTCCCTAAGTAATACTGCTCGCTTAATATATTCGAGGTCTTGTTTCCAATCGATAAAGTCCGATATTCTACCTGCTAAACCTTCTTTTAACGTTATCCTCTTGATATCGTCATTTACAAACCATTCAAGTTTAAAATTCTTGTCTTCTCGCCTAGTATGTGAGTCAATTATTTCTGAGATTTTATAGTCAATTCTTTTAATAAACTTTTGAGCTGGTTCGTTCTTTTCCTGACACATATTACGTAGCTCTTCAAATAGGGTAGCTTCTGTTTTCAATATTTTGCTTAACTTTTGAATAGCTAAGATGAGTTCATCTAGTTTGTCGAAATTTCTACGCAAAAATTGGGATTTGACGTTCCAAGCGACTTTATTCCGCATAATAGCTTTCGTTAAATCTGATTCTAAACTTTCCGGTATAGCAGTACGTGCATCTTCGCAATCTCCCTGAAATCTATCAAACTCATGATTATTTCCGGTATATATTTTTATATGGCTAGTTACCTGATTAATAATTGACAGTTTATGGGCTAAATCAGCTATATAAGCCGTTTGTATAACAATAGTTTCAGTCATGTTTCAATATTTAAAATACAACTATAGAATGAAAGTTAAGAATCTCCACGTTTTACAATTTATCGGTTTAAATTAATTTTTCTTTCGTGCGGTCGCACGTTTAAATCCAAATATATATAAATAAGTTTAAAGAACAAAATTTCTTATTTAAATTTTTCTTCTTTTAATTTATTTATTTTTTTTTTTTTTTTTTTAAATGAAACTTTTTTGTTTATATTTTAATTAATTGTTACATTATAAATTTGTTCGATTTGATTTTATGCATTTGTGGACTCAAATCTAAGTATGGGAAAAAAAATTTTGGTAATAAAAAAAATTACAAATTTTACTCAATAATTTATTCAAAATAATGTTAATATTATATCAAAGACTAATATAAAATAGTCTGTCAAATTTCATTGAAATGGAAACAAATTCAAATTATTGTACGCGTACCTGCGTTCAAATCAAAGTATGGGAAAAGAAAACTTCTTTTTTTTTTTGTAAATAAATTTAGAAAAATTTTGAAAAGGTTAACTTTCACTTTAATAATTTATAGGAATAATACTAATTTTATATCAATGAATAAAATGAGAAGTTTATTAAATTTTATAAAAAAGGGAACAATTTCAATTATTATACGCGTGCGAGCGTTCAAATCCAAGTATGGGAAAAGAAAAAATTTTGCAAATACATTTAAAAAACATTTGGAAAGGTTAAATTTTAATTTAATGATTTATAAGAATAATACTCATGTTATATCAATGCCTGATATGAGTAGTTTATTAATTTTTTATATAAAAAGTAGATATAATGAAACTATTATACGCATGCCAGCGTTCAAATTCAAGTAGGGAAAACTTTATCTATTTTCCTTTGTAAGTGAATTCAAAATTTTGGAACAATTGATTTTCAATAGTTTATAATAATAATACTGATGTTATGTCCATGAAAGATATAGGTAATTTATTAATTTTTATATAAAAGGAGGCAAATTCACATTATTAACCTCATGTGGATGTTCAAATCCAAAAATAAGAAAAAAAATTCTTTTGTAAATACATAAAAATCTAAAAAGGTTAAAGTTTGTATTTAAAATTTATAAGAAATAATATTCATTCTGTAACAATAGATGATTTGAATATCTTATTAACTGTAAAGGAAATAATTTCAACTGAGGCGTAAGTTCGAATCTCAGTAGAATCAAAAAAAAATTTTTTTTTGTAAATAAATAAAAATTTAAAAAGGTTTAATTTTAATTAATTAAATTTAAATTTAACATTTGTAAGAATGATATTAATTCTGTATCCATAGACGATTTGAATATCTTATTAAATACAAAGGAAATAATTTTGACTCAGACGTGGGTTAGAATCCCAATAAAAACAAAAGTTTTTTTTTTTTTTTTGTAAATGATTTAAAATTTCGAAAGGTTAAATTTTAATTAATCAAATTTAAATTTAAAATTTGTAAGAACAATATTAATTTTGTATCAATAGATGATTTAAGTTTCTTATTAAATGCAAAGGAAATAATTTCAACTCAGACGTGGGTTCGAATCCCAATGAAAACAAAAGTTTTTTTTTTTTTTGTAAATAATTTAAAATTTCAAAAGGTTAAATTTTAATTAATCAAATTTAAATTTAAAATTTGTAAGAACAATATTAATTTTGTATCAATAGATGATCTTATTAAATGCAAAGGAAACAATTTCAACTCAGACGTGGGTTTGAAACCCATTAAAAACAAAAGTTTTTTTTTTGTAAATAATTTAAAATTTCAAAAGGTTAAATTTTAATTAATCAAATTTAAATTCAAAATTTGTAAGAACAATGTTTATTTTGTATCAATAGATGATTTAAGTATCTTATTAAATGCAAAGGAAATAATTTCAACTCAGACGTGGGTTCGAATCCCAATAAAAACAAAAGTTTTTTTTTTTTGTAAACAATTTAAAATTTCAAAAGGTTGAATTTTAATTAATCAAATTTAAATTTAAAATTTGTAAGAACAATATTAATTTTGTATCAATAGATGATCTTATTAAATGCAAAGGAAATAATTTCAACTCAGACGTGGGTTTGAAACCCGTTAAAAACAAAAGTTTTTTTTTTGTAAATAATTTAAAATTTCAAAAGGTTAAATTTTAATTAATCAAATTTAAATTTAAAATTTGTAAGAACAATGTTAATTTTGTATCAATAGATGATTTAAGTATCTTATTAAATGCAAAGGAAATAATTTTAACTCAGACGTGGGTTCGAATCCCAATAAAAACAAAAGTTTTTTTTTTTTTTTGTAAATAATTTAAAATTTCAAAAGGTTAAATTTTAATTAATCAAATTTAAATTTAAAATTTGTAAGGACAATATTAATTTTGTATCAATAGATGATTTAAGTATCTTATTAAATGCAAAGGAAATAATTTCAACTCAGACGTGGGTTTGAAACCCATTGAAGCAAAAATTTTTTTTTTTTGTAAATAAATAAAAATTAACAAAAAAAAAGGTTTATTTTTAATTAATTAAATTCAAATCTAAGATTCATAAAAGTAATATTAATTCTGTATCAATGAATGATTTAAGTAGTTTGTTAGCTTTTATTAAAAAGCGAACAATCTCGATTATTATACGCATTCAGACATTCAAATCCAAGTAAAAAAAAATTTTTTTTTTTGTAAATAAATTTTAAACAAAATTTGAAAAAGTTAGGCTTTAATTTAAAAATTTATGAGAATAATACTAATACTGTATCAGTAAATGATATGAGTAGTTCATAACTTTTTATATAAACGGAAACAAATTCAACTTTATATACGCAGACGTGCGTTCAAGTCCAAGTATGGAGAAAAAAATTGTTTTTAGATTGAAAAGATTAGATAATACAAATATTATATCAATGAATGATATAAGTAGTTTATCAAAAATTTTTTTTTTATAAAAAAGAACAAATTTAAATTATGAAACGCATGCGAGCGTTCGAATTCATGTGAAAAAAAAATAAATTTTTTTCTGTGTAACTAAATTTAGAAAAATTTTGATAAGATTAAATTTTAATTTAATAATTTATAGGAATGATAATAATATTATAACAATGAATGACATAAAAAGTTTATTAACTTTTATATAAAAGGGAACAATTTCAATTATAATACGCGTGCGAGCATTTGAATCCGAGTGAAAAAAAAATTATTTTTTTTTTGTAGAATTTCAATGAAATATTTAAAAAGATTAAATTTTTTAATGTGATAATTTATAGGAGTAATACTAATATTATATCAATGAATGATATATAAGTAGTTTATCATTTTTTTATATAAAAAGAATCAATTTAAATTGTGATACGCATACGTGCGTCCAAACTCAAGTATATAACCAAAATTTTGTTAATTATTATTGTGTAAATAATAAATGTTTAAAAAGGGATGTTAAACTATCGATCATTTAACCAAAATCGATATTTCTGTGAGTTATTATAATGCAAATAGTATATATTTAAGAAGAATGGTTTCAAACTATCGGTTATTTGAACCAAATCGATATCTCTGTTAGTTATTATTGCGTAAATACTATATATTCAAAAAGAATGATATTAATTATCGAAAATGGAATTGATATTTTATTAATTAAAACCCTGTATATAATAAATGTTTAAAAAGGGGAATAGTAGTCTATCGACTATTTAAAATCAAATCGAAATCGAACTAATTAACAACGTGTAAGTGTTAAATATTTAAAAGGGACTAATAATATATCGATTATTTAAATAAAATCGATACTTTTATTTATTAAAAAATTTTATTAGTTATCGTTGTATAAATAGTAAATATTTAAAAAGTAAATATTAACTATCGATTATTCAAACGAAATCGAATTTTTATTTATTAAAAATCGCGTGAATAATAAATATTCAAAAATGGAATATTAAACTATCAATTATTTAAATAAAATTAGAAAATTTATTAGAATAAATTAATAATTATTATTTCAATTAAAAGGAAGGATTTGACAGCCGACATTGACAGGCATTGAATTTTTCAATGGTGGCTAAGGGTTGTTGGGACCCGCCCTTCGGTGTTGGCTAGGCCCGCTCGTCTAGCTTTCCTCGTACGCCTATTCGGGGGAGGAGTTTAGGCCTTAGGGGTGTTTTCAGTTTTCCCGCAATGGCCGAACTTCTTTCCTCTAGTTCAGTTTCTCCCCGCGTGTCGTGTTTTCCTTTTTTTTGAATTTTGTGTGTCTATTCCGTTACCCCAAATATTTAATTAATTAAATTATTATTAATTTGTACTAATTATTGTTGACAAAGGACTTTTAATTCTCAAATATTTAAATAAATTAAATTATTATTTATTTATAACAATTATTGTCGCAAAGGAATTTTAATCCCTCAAATATTTAAGTTGAATAAATTGTTTTTTTTTTTTTTTTATTAATTAACTTATTGTTAATGTGTGTATAGTGATTATTAAAAAGGGGGGATGAATTCTTAAGATTAATTTTGATTGGCTATTGTCCATATATGGTTAAATACTGTTGTATAAGGGAATTAAATCTTAAATATTTAAACCAAATAATTTGTCATTAATGTATGCGTACTTGACAACGTAAAATAAATTTGGATGTTTGAATTAATGGCTTTTATTTTTACTGTAAAGAAATTAAATAAATTCCAAGTCTTTCAGTATTAGTGACTGCGTGCTAATTACTAGAAATTTAAAATAATTTCCCAATATTTGAAACCATTGATTTGTTATTGATGTATGCGCGTTAATTGTTATTAAAGGACAATAAATCCGGCGTATTTAAATCTATCAATTTGATATTAATGTGTGTGCATTAATTATTGAACTAAGAGAATAAATTCCAAATGTTTGAATGAATTTATTTATTATTATTAATTGCTTAAAACGGACAATAAATCCCACGTGTTTAAATTCATTAATTTAGTATTAATGTATGCGCAATAATTATCGCAATAGGAAAATAAATTCCAAATATTTAATTAAATTCATTTACTATTAAATTACGCATATAAATTGTTGAAAAAGGACTATACATCTTATTTATTTAAATCCATTAATTTGATATTAATGTGTGTGTAATAATTATTGAAATACGAGAATAAATTCCAAATGTTTAAATGAATTTATTTATTATTATTAATTGCTTAAAACGGACAATAAATCCCATGTGTTCAAATTCATTAATTTAGTATTAATGTATGCGCAATAATTATCGCAATAGGAAAATAAATTCCAAATATTTAATTAAATTCATTTACTATTAAATTACGCATATTAATTGTTGAAAAAGGACGATTAATCCCGCTTGTTTAAATTCATTAGTTTAGTATTAGTGTGTGCACAATAATTATTGAAATAGGAGAATAAATTCCAAATATTTAAATGAATTTATTCATTATTATTAACTGTTTAAAACGGACAATGAATCCCACGTGTTTAATTCATTAATTTAGTATTAATGTATACGCAATAATTATCGCAATAGGAAAATAAATTCCAAAAATTAAATTAATTTACTATTAATTTACGCATATTAATTGTTGAAAAAGGACGATAAATCTCGCGTATTAAAATCTATTAATTTGATATTAATGTGTGCGTAATAATTGTTGAAATAAGAGAATAAATTCCAAATATTTAAATGAATTTATTAATTATTTATGTATGCGTATTAAATTGTTGAAAAAGGGCAATAAATCTCCATATATTTGGGCTAGTTATTTTATTATCAATGTACGGATAATAATTGTTGTAAAAGTAATTAAATTCCCAATATATTGATTTATTAATTTATTATTAATGTAATGAATTCCAAAAATCAATTGATTTATTATCAATATGTGTATAACAATTGTTGTAAATAGGGATTAAATCCCAAATATTTAAACTCATTAAATTATAATTAACGTGAAATTGAATTTCCATTTGATAACCATAATGTTTGCTCACACTCACTTACGTAGTTTATTTATTATTTATTATTATTGGGTAGCTGTTTGATATAAATTGTTATAAATAATAAAAATATTATTAACATAAACAAGTATAATTTTAAGCGAAAATAATATTAACAATAGATGAACATATCGTTTTTACAATTAGTCATGCAACTTATTTTCTTAAGCAATAATTTTTTTCTTTTTCTTTTCTCTCTTTTTTAGGGAATTTTAATTTCCTATTGTTTTCGCTTTTCAGCTGGACCCCCCCCAACCATGGTACCCCCCCCCCCCCCCCGAAAATATTCTAAGTCCCTTAATTAATCTAAATACGATAAATTTGGTAAATATAAAGAAAAATCACTGAATATAAAAGAAAATACCATAAAAATGGGAAAATATCAGTAAATATAAAGGAAAATACAGAAAAATATATGAAAATATCGAGAAAAACCACCGAATATAAAGAAAAATACGATGAGAAATTTTAAAGGGAAAATCACTGAATATAAAGAAAAACACGATAAATATGGGAAAATATCACGTAAATATGAAGGAAAATATACGAAAATTTCATAGGAAGATTACTAAATATGAAGTAAAATACGATAAATATGAAAAATTTAAAGGAAAAATCACTGAATATAAAGAAAAACACGATAAATATGGGAACATATAAATTATTTATGAGAAATTTTAAAGAAAAAATCATTGAATATAAAGAAAAATACGATAAAAATGGGAAAATATCTAGTAAATGTAAAGGAAAATACAGAAAAATATATGAAAATATCGAGAAAGACCACCGAATATAAAGAGAAATACGATAAATATGAGAAATTTTAAAGGGAAAATCACTGAATATAAAGAAAAACACGATAAATATGGGAAAATATCACGTAAATATGAAGGAAAATATACGAAAATTTCATAGGAAGATTACTAAATATGAAGTAAAATACGATAAATATGAAAAATTCAAAGGAAAAATCACTGAATATAAAGAAAAACACGATAAATATGGGAACATATAAATTATTTATGAGAAATTTTAAAGAAAAAATCATTGAATATAAAGAAAAATACGATAAAAATGGGAAAATATCTAGTAAATACCAGTAAATATAAAGGAAAATACAGAAAAATACGATAAATATTAGAAAATATCACATAAATATCAGTAAATATAAAAGAAAATATACGAAAATTTCATGGGAAGATTAAAAATTCAAATACAGTGATACAGTTCGAGCACAAATCATACATAAAAGTGAGATAAAAGAATGGAAAAACGAACGAGGAACAGGCAAAAAATTTACGATCGACATAAGTGATGAAAGCGATAAATAAGGTGTATTTTTTTTGGAGAAGCTGCAAATAAATATCATAGATTAATTGAAGTACAGTTATCAATGAAATTTATCAAACAAAAAATGTTTTAAAATGAATGATTATTGAAATAATCAATTATTCTATGTTACAGATAAACAAAATATATACAATCACTGGAGGATTAGTGAGAAAAGTTAATGAAATATACCCATCGATAAATAATAAAGAAATAATGATACCGGTAGAGTCTAGTATAAACTTGGAAGACGAAGACGAGAATGAAAATATTCCAAAAATTAATTCCGAGTTTAGAAAAATCATGGAGTTTAACAAGGAGGGTAATCTGTGACGTCACACTGTGTATTGGCATAGGGAGCTGTTGAAGCTCACGGAATGGAGCAAGTCAGTACATTTTTTTGCCAGTGATGACGCTAGTGGGACGAGTGCCCAAAGTCACATGTTGTTTTTGTTTATATTTTTTTTTTTTTTTGTGTAGCTCAGTTAGAGTATTCCTTCATTATGTAAAAAAATAATACAACTACATAATACATTATTTATTTAACAAGTAAAATTAAAGCAATTTATTTTAATTTACAGTGTCTAAGAAAAAGATAAAGCTAAGGAATTAATGTTGCTTACCATATAATTTCTTTATAATCACATCAATTCTTTAGCTTCATCTTTTTTTTAGCTACTGTTTTCATTTGGTATTTTTTTTATGATAATGAATTACTTTAATGTTAAATAAATAATTTTTTATTAAAAAGATCATTCCAAATAAATTTTATTTCAATTAGGTACATGTGATGCAAATGTTGACATAAAAAATAATAATATAGTCCAATTGAAGTATTGAAAAAAAAAAAAACAAAAATGTTCATGATGACATTAATGGATATGAACCAGGAAAACCAAGTCTTTTGGAGAAATTAGTTGGTAAAGAAAAAAGACAAAAAAATCACCAGAGGATTTGTATTTGTATGGTGATGGAAAAACCATGTTGATGGATCTCTTTTAGGATTGTTGTAAGCTAATTTATATCACAATTATTTTAATAATAATATAAATAAATATCATTGTTCACAGATTGAGAAAAAAGAACGTGTACATTTTTATTTATTTATGCTAGATGTACATAGTAAAATTCATCAAGTTAAAAAAACAATAAAACGTGTTAATAGTAGTACAAAACTTTAACCATTTGATCCAATACCACCAGTTGCTGATATGATTATTGAAAAATCATGGCTTTTATATTTTGATAGATTTCAGATGATGTTGCTGATGCAACGATATTAAAACCATTATTTACTGAATTATTTGAACGTGTAATGATTGCAATCATTAACATGTTGTTACAACAAGTAATACAGCTCCTGATGATTTACACGAAAGTCGATTACAAAGAGAAAATTTTATTCCATTTATACAAGTGTTAAAAAATTATTGTTTAGTTGTATCACTTGATTCAGGAATTAATTAAAGATTTAAAATTGGACAAGGTAAAAATCGCTGTTATATTATCAAAATACAAGACCCAGATAATTTGGTTGGAAAATGGAAAATGCTACTATTAGACCAAAAGTTAAGGAATTGATGTGACCAAAGAAATTATGTGGTAAGCATCATTAATTTCTTAGCTCCATTTTTTCCTTGGCCGCTGCTTGCCCTTGGTATTTTTTTTATTAAGATATATTGCTATAATTTCATTTGTTTACTAAATAATAAATACCAAAGACAAGCAGTGGCCAAGGAAAAAATAGAGTTATAAAATTAATGCTGCTTATCCAATAATTTTTTTGGCTGCATTAATTCCTTTGCTCGATTTTTTCTTGGGCCACTGTTTGTCCTTGGAATTTTACTCATTTATCTAACAAATAAAATTAAATTAAAACATTATAATAAATTAAAATACCAAGAACAAGCAGTGGCCAAAGAACAAATGTAGCTATAAGAAATTGATGTGGCTTATACCACATAATTCCTTTTGCTGCAATAATTTCTTAGCTTCATCTTTTCTTTAGCCTCCTGCTTGTGCTTGGTATTTTTTTTTATTAAAATACCAGCAATATCAGTTACCTATGATTATCAAATATTAAATTTAATGTTTTTAATTCATCATGATTTTTTATAAATTTAATTTTGTCTTACTGAAATCTATTAAAACATAAAAGCCATGATTTTTCAATAATCATATCAGCAACTGGTGGTAATGGATCAAATAGTTGAAGTTTTGTGTACTACTATTAACACGTTTTATTGTTTTTTAACTTGATGAATTTTAATATGTACATCTAGCATAAATAAAAAAAAAGTACATGTTCTTTTTTCTCAATCTGTAAACAATGATATTTATTAATTATTTATTTATATTATTATTAAAATAATTATGATATAAATTATCTCACAACAATCCTAAAAGAGATCCATCAACATGGTTTTTCCATCACCAACAGCACGATACAAATACAAACCCTTTGGTGTTTTTTTTGACTTTTTTTCTTTATTCATTTATTTATTTATTTAGCATATAACTAATTTATCTAAAAAACTTGGTTTTCCTGGTTTTTATGCATTAATGTCATCATAAACATTTTGTAAATTTTGTACAACACACCTTTGATATTCATCCTCAATAAGTTGTCTATTTTTTATATTTTTTTTCAATACTTCAATTGGACTATATTATTATTTTTTATGTCAACATTTGCATCACATGTACCTAATTGAAATAAAATTTATTTGGAATGATCTTTTTAATAAAAAATTATTTATTTAACATTAAAGTAATTCATTATCATAAAAAAAATACCAAATGAAAACAGTAGCTAAAAAAAAGATGAAGCTAAAGAATTGATGTGATTATAAAGAAATTATATGGTAAGCAACATTAATTCCTTAGCTTTATCTTTTTCTTAGACACTGTAAATTAAAATAAATTGCTTTAATTTTACTTGTTAAATAAATAATGTATTATGTAGTTGTATTATTTTTTTACATAATGAAGGAATACTCTAACTAAGCTACACAAAAAAAAAAAAAAATATAAACAAAAACAACATGTGACTTTGGGCACTCGTCCCACTAGCGTCATTACTGGCAGAAAAACGTACTGACTTGCTCCATTCTGTGAGCTTCAGTGAAATTCGAGAGATTACCCTCCTTATACACCTCCATGAGAAAAATAAAAGAAATCGTACATTTACCGAATAATTCATTTACAGGTTAAATTATTTTTAAATAAAAAAAAAACAATATTATTAATACTGGTACTGATTTTTTATAGATATAATCGCAATCATAATAGCACTGAAGGAAGTAGAATTTATATATTCAATGACGGGACGGTTATTAAGAAAAAGAACAATATCATTAGCAGATGGCAGTGATTACGAAGTAAAATCAAATTTAGATGAAAAAAAAACTAACTAAAGATACTAAATTTACTAAAAAATATATATTTCAGATTGAATTAAATATGTGGAATGAAGAGGCAGAAAGTTTTGAGGGAAAAAAGGGTGACGTGATAGCACTGAAAGAATTGAAAAAAAATAAATATAAAAAAACTTAACAACGACTTCGACAACGACAAAAACACTAAATCCTAATTCAACAAAGGGGAAAAAGTAAAGTAAAAGAAATAAAATATAATATGGAAATTTATAAATAGATTTTAAACATTCACAGAGTAAAATCATGGTACAACAAAATAAATAAAAACAAGGAATTTAAAAAGGTAGAAGAAAGCGATTCCGGAAATGAAGATGACCCATTAGAAGGAACAAGCAAAATGAACGAAAATTAAATAAACTTTACGCATTATAACAATAAAAAATAAATATTTCTATTCACGAATCATTTTTATTCATTACCTCAATTTTCAATAGACTAAAAATTGAAATTAAAATTCCCCCCGAAGGGAAGGCACAGTTGCTTCAGCAACTGTAATATTGATTTTTTTTTTTTATTTTCTTCTTTTATTCGACGATTTGTTTGGGACCGGGTGTCGGCTATCGCTGAAATAAAAAGGGGCACTTTGACCGTGAAAAAAAAAATGTAAAATTTGGTAAAACCCAACAACCCCCGGGTAGTAAAATAAATAAGGTAAAAGTGACAAGAAGCGAGAAAAAAAAAAAAAAAAATTTTATGGTTTTTCCCCAAAACTATTAAATTTTATTACAATTCTTGTAACATAAATAAAATTTTCTTTTAATGTTTTTTTTTTTTTTTTTTTTAACAAAAAGGTGTTAAATTTCACAAGTGAATAATTTTAAAAATGTTTTTAACTTTTTTTTCTTTTTCTCCCCCAAAGAAAAAAAAAATTCCCACACAAAAAAAAAAGACGCCAAGTTACAACTTTACCGCGTAAGAAAGAAAAATATTAGACAAATAATTTTAACCCACAACAAAAAATATTACAATAAAATTTACCGCAAATTTTTCCGCGCGCGTAATTAATTTTTTCAGCCCAATTTGACCCTCCGCGAACGCGTTTTATTATCTTGAAACCGGACGAGCCCCCATGAAATATCGTAGCCGGATCATTTATTAGACAATCAGTATTGCCCTTTAAAATAATCCAGTTAGATATGTATTTTTATTAACCCTGTTTATCCTGCGCAGCTATGGCGCATAAGAAAGGTAGGGAGATATTAAATTGCGTAATGTAGGGAGAGGTAAAAAGGAACCTGAAAAATACGCGAGAATAGTACACAAATTAAGCCCAAATAATTTATAGAAACTTGAGTCAAACACAAAAATTATAATGTTAAATAAAATGGTGAATTTATGATTAAAATACCACAAGTTTACCAATAGTATTGATGTTGAGTAACAGATAGTTAAATATGGACCTTGAGATAATCGACGCACTTGTGTAACACTGAATTTACAATAAAAATTATAACGAAGATCACTTTAACATATGTTTGATTTAATAATTACATAAACGCTTTACTATACTTTACAAGTCGTAGTTAAGACCAGATCCATAACCACGAGGTCGCTTATTGTTATATTTAAAATAATTAAATATTTTTAGCGAGCAAATTATTGCTTAAATCAGCCAACTATAATTTACTTTATTCAATATTTATTTGATTAGATAATTTAACACAAGATATGTACTTGAATTTAAATTGAAAGAACAAGCCAACTTAGACCATGTGGTCGGAATTTATTACAAGTTAAATTCAAGATGATTTTAATGAATTTAATTTAATAATTCATGTAACCAAATAATATGTGAATTTAAGTGAGAATATTTAAGCAAAATAAATCAATGAAATATTGGATAATATAACTTAGAGTTTTCGGCTGGTGATTTTTAAAATTATTCTAAGACTTTTTAGAGCACTTATTAAAGTAGTTAGAGCAATTAAAGCAATTAAAGCAGTTAGAGCTGGTAGTCACAGGATCAGGGATCCCAGTGAACTGATCGATATATTGGGTCAGTAGCACAAGCTGACCGTAGGGTAAATCGGGAATATTCGGGGGTGTTCGGGGATGCGTTTGCTCCCTTAAATGTTACCCTTATGATTCATAAGATGGAGCTAGGGGTATCCAAATGGACCCTGAATATATAATTTTATAAAATACAATTTATATGAAATAAAAAAAAGTTCTGCACTTACCGCAGGACATTACAGCATATTAGATTTTTTTTTTTTGAATAAATTTTGATAAAAAAAATAATTGGAATCGTCTGTAAGAATTTGCAATTGTCACACAATTCCGACAGACGTACGACAATATATTTTTATATTTTGTATTTGATATGAAAAAAAGCATTTTATTAATAAAAATTTTTGTTCAATAATAAAGTTATAAAAAGTATTTAAAAAAAAACCTTTCTTAACCTCATAAAAAAACCAAAAAATAATAATTTTCTAATAAAATAATTTTAAAAAAATCTAATATGCCTATAATTATTAAAAGATTATAATTTTATTATTAAACAAAAAATTTTTGCAAATCGCAAATTCTCACAGACGATTCCAATTATTTTTTTAATCAAAATTTATTAAAAAAAAAAATCTAATATGCCTAAAATTATTAAAATATTATAATTTTAATATTGAACGAAAATTTTTATTCATAAAATGCTCTTTTTTTATATTAAATACAAAATAAAAATATACTGTCGTACGTCTGTCGGATTTGTGTCGGATTTACAATTCTCACAGTCGTGTGTCGGAATTGTGTGAGAATTGTAAAATCTCACAGTCGTGTACAGATGATTCTGACAGCTAACCTCACTTTTAATACATAAACAGAATTGAGTTTTTTTAATAAAAAAATTATTTAAAAAAAATTCTAATGTGTCTTAAATTATAAAAATATTATTTAGAAATTTTTAGACATAATATTTTATTTTTTAAATGCTTCTTACTATTTATTTTTGTGACTTAGAAATTCTTATAGTCGTGTGTCGGTTTTGTGTCGTTTTCGTATGAGATCAGTGCACAATCCGACTATCAGCATTTTCGCTAGGGAAGCCTCGCAGCAGAGCTATCTACAGGCCAAAATAGAACTAATTCACCATGTTGGTTTTTGTAGCGTTTTTTGGCTCGATAGCCCCATTTAAGTTCGTCCTCTTGTTCTCTATTGGGAAACGCACTGTGGGCGTGGCCAACCGCTGTAAGCAGTTGGCAAAAAAAGGAACTAATTACATTCAGTCAAGTATATCCCATTAGCATAGAATTTTATTGTTTATTAAAAAAATGTTATTAACTATTGAGGACATACTTTCATGGGCACGAAAAACGAATTCCTCACGAAATTTCCTTAAAGAAAATCGTATTATATATGCGGAACATATTACGAGTATCGGTGTAAAAATTGATTCAAGTGATGAGTATCATGTGTTTGCCACTTGTACACGGAGAGAATTTCCGATATATTATCAAAATGTGATTTTATTTTGACAGGTTGTTGTTTGTCTAACCTCGAAAATGCATAAAAACTCAGATCTCTATTTCTCCTGGAATAACTGTTGCACCCTAAAAAGTAAAGTCTTGTTTTTTTTTTTTTTAATCAATTTTGGTGAAAATTTTGTACCAGACATTTCAAACTATTTGTAAAAATATTATTTGTTCGATAATTTAGCATATATACTGTGTATATACCACATACGAATGACTGGATGAAATAGTTTCTCGAAATTTACCACCAGACGTCGTGGTGAATTGTGCGTTTATGGCGGTCCATGATAGCGACGCATGCGCAAATAAAATAATCTATTTTTTTTAATATGTAAAACACACTTAAATTGCACAAGGCACTTACAGTGTCATAAAGCATTTATTAAAAATTTAAAATTTAATTTTTTCTCTCAATTTATTTTTTTTTCATTATTTTTCTATAATATTTTTTCTATCATATTTTTCTATTAGAAAATTTACTATCTACCTTTTCTTTGTATAAAATCTTTTGTTTACATTTACTCAACATAATAAATATAAAATTTTAAATAAAATATTTCAAATAAAAATAAATCAATATTTTAATTTTCACAAAAGAAAAGAAAATTAAAATAAAATAAAAAAAAAGAAAATTTAAAATAAAAATATTTAGTCTTGCTTCGCTCATATAACGAGCAACATTATTTTGTAAAAATAAAAAAATAAATTTAACTTTCTAGTAATAAATTATATTCTGGTGAAATTATTTGTGTTTAACCCCACAAATTGGTGACCCCGACGTGATCCAGGGTACATTTAATACGAACAAAAGTTAAACTCAAACAAACAAACAATTTAAAAAAACAAAAAAAAAAAAAAAAAAAAAAAAGAAAAAAAAAAGGACCATGGAAAATAGGACAAATGAAGGTCACTATGACTTTCTCACGGGTTTTGGGTTCTCAGAACCAGGTGGTACATCATCATCATCAACATCAGGTGCATATGGGAATCAGAATAATAATAATAATCAGCATCAAGAACATCCAATGGAACAACAGCAAGAGACAATGGCTAGATTTAATGATGTGCAGAAAGCCATGATCACCAGTATGCTCAACGAGAGTCTTGTAAACACAGTATCAAAACCCCAGGTAGCCATTTTTTTAAAAGATCGTCCAGAGTTGTGGTTTATACTCGTCGAAGCTGAGTTTAATGCATTAAAAATTAGAAATGACGAGACTAAATATTACTCAGTCATTCGTGCACTTGACGCTGAAACATTACAACAGGTTACTGATATATTACACAATCCACCAGTAATTGATAAATACAGACGTATAAAAGAAGCTATTATTCAGAGAACTTCAATCTCTCGCGAAAAGCAAATACATAAACTTCTGAGAGAGATGGATTTAGCAGACAAGAAACCAACACAGTTTCTCAGAGAAATGAAAGAGTTAGCTGGTGACTCAATGACAGAGGACATGCTTCACCAACTTTGGCTAGACAGGATGTCAAATCAAGTTAAACCCCTGTTGGTAGCATCATCAAACTTGACACTAAATGCTATGGCTGAAGTAGCTGATAGGGTGATGGAAGCCACTAGAAACTCATTCGTCATGGCTACATCAGCATGTAATCAGAAAGACACCACACCATCACATACACAGCTTCGTATGGAACAAAAAATAGAAGGCCTGCAACAAATGTTACTTGATTGTATGAAAGAAATTAAAGAGTTAAAAGTACAAAGAAATAACTATCAGTCTAGACCAAGATCAAGATCCAGATCAAGACCAAGAAGATACTCACAAGGAGACAGCTTTTATCATAATCAATTTGGTGACAAAGCAAGACGTTGTACTCCACCTTGTACATTTGTACCACAAGGACAGGGAAACTAAACAACCTGCCACCAATTGGAACAGTTGGTGACAGTAACAAAGCTGCATTTAAATTAGATACTTACCAAGAATTACGTCTACACGTCTTTGACAACACATTACAACAAAAATTCTTAATCGACTCTGGATCCATTGTGTCCATTATACCTGCTTGCAACTTCAAGAACAAGGTAAAATCTGATTTAAATTTATATGCTGCGAACTGTTCCATCATTCATACATATAGATCAAAGACTTCAAAAGTCAACCTTAATTTAAGACGAGAATTTCTATGGTCATTTATAATCGCCGATGTACAATCAGCCATCATTGGAGCTGATTTCCTTACTCATTTTGGGCTTTTGATAGACCTGAAAAACAAGCAATTAATTGATTCAACATCAAAATTGACAACAAAAGGTCAAATACTCACCACGAACAACTTCAACATCTCAACAGTTAATTCTACAACACCATATTCCAATCTCCTTTAACAATACATTGATATCACCAAGCCATCAATAAAACCAAACATTAACAAGTCTGGTTACGTTCACAAAATAATAACAAGTGGACAACCAGTTGGTGAACGTTGTAGAAAATTGGCAGGAGAAAAAGCAGTAACAGGCAAGAATCAAATAAAAGAACTTCTTGACTGTGGCATAATACGACCATCAAGCAGTCCATATGCCAGTCCCATTCATTTGACACGAAAAAAGACAGGTGAATGGAGACTCTGTGGTGATTACAGAAAATTGAATGCCATTACTCAACCAGACAAGTATCCACCACCCATGATACAAGACCTGTTTCCTTACTTACATAAAAAAATGATATTTTCATCACTTGATCTGGCTAAAGCTTATCACCAGATACCGATGGATCCAGATGACAGTAAGAAAACAGCGATAATAACACCATGGGGACTTTTCGAGTATGTTGTGATGCCATTTGGTCTTCGTAACGCATGCCAGACGTTCCAGAGGTACATTGACTCGGTCTTCAGAGATCTACAATATGTATTTGTGTATATCGACGACATATTAGTAGCATCATCGACTCCAGAAGAACACAAACATCACCTGGAAGAAGTGTTTTAAAGATTAAAACATCACTCTCTCACAATCAACATAAATAAATGTCAATTTGGTAAAGAACAATTAAATTTCTTGGGATACACCATCAACCAAAATGGATTCACACCAATGACAGACAACATTAAAAAAATAATTGATTATCAAAAGCCAGAGAACATCATGGAGCTCAGGAGATTCCTGGGTATGTTAAACTACTACAGACGATGCATACCACAAGCAGCAAGTATGCTATTACCACTCAACAACTACTTGAAGGACGCCAAAAAAAACGACAAGAGGAAAATAAGGTGGAATGATGTATCAGAGAAAGCTTTTGAGGACTGTAAAACATGTCTAGCTAACATCAGTCAATTAGCTTTTCCATCAGCATCATCACCAGTCATATTAAATACTGATGCATCCACCACAGCAATTGGTTCTTCACTCGAACAGCGAGATGACAATAATAACTGGGTTCCAATTGGATTTTTTTCAAGAAAATTGAGTGAGGCTGAAAAGAGTATAGCACATATGATAGAGAGCTTTTAGCAATATTTTCTAGCATAAAACACTTCAAACACTTACTCGAATGTCTTCAGTTCACCATCAAGACTGATCACAAACCTCTTGTCCATATGTTTAACAAAAAACTAGAAAAAGCATCTGAACGACAGATACGACAGCTTGATTATATATCTCAATTCACAACAGACATAGTCCATGTGAAAGGAGAGGACAATGTAGTAGCTGATGCTCTGTCACGCATAAACACAATATCAATGCCAACTCAACTGGACACACAAACAATACACGAAGAACAAACAAAAGACGTTGAACTTCAGGATATAATCCAAGGCTCGACGTCATTAAAACTTCATGAACTGTCAATCGAAAACTTCAAGCTGTATTGTGACATATCAAACAAGGTTGTTAGACCGTATCTACCAGAAACACTACGTAAGACAGCATTCCAGGTGATACACAACACATCACATCCTAGCATCAGGAACACAGCTAAAACAATTAAAGAAAAATTTGTGTGGCCATCAATGAACAAAGATACAATAAAATGGGCAAGAGAATGTATCCAGTGTCAAAAAGCTAAAGTACAGAGACACAACAAACCTCAACCAGAACACATTGTGGTGCCAGACGAACGTTTTAGCCACATACATATAGATATAATCGTATTACCAAACGTCAAAGACTATCAATACTGCCTTACAATTATTGATAGATTCACAAGGTGGCCTGTGGCAGTGCCTTTAAAAGACATAACAGCTGACACCATCACAACAGCACTTTTCGACAGCTGGATAACACAATTTGGTACTCCAATAACAATCACGTCCGATCAAGGTACTCAATTTGAATCTGCACTGTTCCAAGCACTAGCCAAATTCATTGGTGCTAGAAAGAACAGAACAACACCATATCATCCTCAATCTAATGGATTAGTGGAAAGATGGCACAGAACTTTGAAAGCTGCACTCATGTGCTCACCAAAACCTTGGATTGAGATATTATCAACTATAATGCTTGGCCTACGTATGAGTTTCAAAGAGGACTTACAAGCTACACCTGCTGAAATGGTGTATGGCACTGGTCTTAGACTACCAGGTGAATTTTTTATCCACAACAGTATGTCAGTTAATCCACAATTCTTCCTGGAAAAACACAGAGAAATCATGAGAGGACTCAAGCCATCACCAACTGCTCACCACAACAAAAGCAAAATTTTCATCTTAAAGGACCTAGATACATGTACACACGTGTTTGTGAGATCTGATAATGTCAAAGCACCACTGGAAAGTCCATATACAGGTCCATTCAAAATAATCCAGCGAGAATCTAACCTGGTCTACAAAATAAACATGAATGGCATACATAAAAATATATCTATACAAAGATTAAAACCAGCTTACATTAGTAAAAACGATACTGACCAAGATGACCACGACATAGTTGATGATAATAAAACACAACAACAACCTGAACATGAATGGAAATCATCAATGGATCGACCCAAACGCACATACACAAGACGAAACGTCACTTTTTCACAAGCTCCAAAGCGACTTAGGAGGGAGTAATATGGTGGTCCATGATAGCGACGCATGCGCAAATAAAATAATCTATTTTTTTAAATATGTAAAACACACTTAAATTGCACAAGGCACTTACAGTGTCATAAAGCATTTATTTAAAATTTAAAATTTAATTTTTTCTCTCAATTTGTTTTTTTTTTCATTATTTTTCTATAATATTTTTTCTATCATATTTTTCTATTAGAAAATTTACTATTTACCTTTTCTTTGTATAAAATCTTTTTGTTTACATTTACTCAACATAATAAATATAAAATTTTAAATAAAATATTTCAAATAAAAATAAATCAATATTTTAATTTTCACAAAAGAAAAGAAAATTAAAATAAAATAAAAAAAAAGAAAATTTAAAATAAAAATATTTAGTCTTGCTTCGCTCATGTAACGAGCAACATTATTTTGTAAAAATAAAAAAATAAATTTAACTTTCTAGTATTAAATTATATTCTGGTGAAATTATTTGTGTTTAACCCCACACGTTTCCCAATTCTTCATGGATTTACTATTGCTTCACGCTAGGGACTTTTGTGTTTAGCCGATTTGTGTTTAGTCAACCGCAAAACGTCAAAATCTGTCAACTTTTACATTACTTGTTCCACTTATATGTATCTTTCTACATCAATATTATTGCTTAAAATAAGTTAATTAATAATTCAATTTGAATAATATATCCATAAAAAGCACAAATTTACGTTTAACATCATTAATATTCTGTATTTATTATCTCTGGCTTTGCTCTGGTTTTGCTCTGGCTTTGGCGACAAAAGCGATATCGTTTTCCTCTGGCTTCTCTCTCACAATTTTCGCCAGGGTTTTATAAAAATAAGGTTACACACCACGTGGCAATCGACTTCATTTCTGAACCAACTTTTTAAATTATTTATACTATTTAATTATTTATACATTTGCTTCATTAGACAACTATTGTTTCAAGTAAATTTTTCAAATTTATTATTTGACGGTATAATATTTTTTTTTTAAGTTAACCGAAAATAAAATATGCAGACTAATCCAAGTGAGATAAATATGGAAACTGCAAATTTAAGTTCTACCGAATGGCTTAAAAAATTCATTATAATTTCAAAAGAAGAAGTAAGTTTAAAATTATATATTATATTTTTGCAGCTACTGTTATTGTTCATTGTTAATTAAATTGAATAAAATTAATGATGAATGATGATGATGATGATGATGATGATGATGATGATGATGATGACGACGAGAGCTATATAAATGAGGTTAAAAATATAAAAAAACCGAAAGCACAGTATGATTTGCGTATGAATCATATTGCTCCTCTATTTGCTAGTCAACCACGACTCGAAAAAAGTAAGAAAATAACAACTCTATAATTTTAAATTATAAAAAAAAAATTTTGTGTTACTCTAAATATATTAATGAAAATATTTAATTAATTTTTCAGTATGTAATGATTGGGAGAACGAGTTTCTTCCTTCATGCTTTACAACATATACACTTAATAGCAATGAAAATGATTCAGTTAATGAACTACATGAAAAAGCAAATGATATAGAGTACCTGATTAATCTCTGTAGAATTAATTTAACTTTTCTAAATGTAAAATATTATCCTAGTTCTCAAATAATCCCAATAATCAATGCTAATTGTCCAAATCTTGAGATGCTTTCATTAGGACTCAAAGAAATAATAAGTCAAGATTTTAAAAATTGTTTTTCTAAAATGTCTCACCTTAAAAGACTTACGATTAAATGGCAATGTAAAAATACAACTCTACCAATGACTTTAGCCGAGTCATTAAAACAAATTGGTGGAACATTAGAAAGTTTAAAACTTTTATGTACCTTAAAAGGAAATGAAATTTTTTTACTAGATTCATTGGCTTCGGTAAGTTTAAACTTTTAATAAATATTATATTACAATAAAAAATATTATCTAATTTTTAACAAATTGTTTATTTATTTTTCAGGTATTTCCTCGACTAATTGCTTTGAGTAGTTTAGATATATATGGTTTTGGACTAAGTCAACTATTACTACAGTCGATAAGTCAAATGAAAAATTTGGCTCATCTAACTCTTGTTGTAACTGAGTCTAGTTGGCCGAATAATCATCCGAGGTTGGATACAAAAATATGTATCCAATTTCGAATTTGAAAAATCTTGAAAGGTTACATATAGACTGTGATTATGGTGTTAAAGATGATTTTTAATTAATCTTTGTAAAAATGCTAAAAAATTAAGCTATTTATATATAATAAGCCGAAATATAACTGATATTGGTATAAGTGCAATTAATAATTTAGAACAATTAGAAGATTTCGATATTGGTTCAGCTTATACTGGTCTGCCATTGAAAAAAAATGAATTTATCACTGATGAATCAATTCAATGTTTATTCAATCAAAAATTGGACACTTTGAATATATCAAATTGCATTAAAATCACTGATAAAGGTGTAATTAAACTTGTTGAAAATTTACCAAATTTAGATACTTTATTTATTAGAAATACAAAGGTAACTTGGGAAGCTGTTAGAAAAATATCCGAATTATCAATGAATCGTAAAATACCACTAGGTGTATATAAAACTGGTAATTGATCATTTTCAAATCATCATAGTGAAATCAAATAATTTTTTTTTTTTTATTCTAAATTTATTATCAATATATATGTTGATGTTCTTTTTATTTTTTAAAGTTATTTAATTCATCAATTGTTTACTTATTCTATAAACAGACAGAAAAAAAGAGGAGAATAAAAATTGACTGAATATATGTTTCATTTCCTTACTTCTTCATATATAATTACAATTGAACCCCCGTTGAAATATTTTCAAATAAATTGATTATTCATATTTTTAATATTATTATCAATAATTGTTGTTATTATTATTATTTTCATTATGACAATTATTATCGATATTAAATTTGTATATGACTAAAATCGTCAGAGAAACAAAGCTTCGTCCAGAGTTTAATATTAATATAAGCTCTTAATATAAGCTCAGATGTTATTTAAAAAAAAAATATATTGGCTGAAATATGTTTAACAATGGCTGATTATTCAACGACAATTAGAAATTTTAATCAAGCAATTGAAAATTCTAAAAATGTATTACAATATTGTAATAATGATATGAATGCATTGCTTAATTTATCAAAATTATACATGCAAATTAATGATCTTGATAAATGTCAACAATATTGTACAGCATATTATTAAATGCTGATCCGAATAATAAGTTAGCATCTGTTATGATGGCTGATTTGGCATTTACAAAAGTTGATTTTGAAACAGCTGCATTTCATTTTAGACAATTGCTAATGAGACGGCCAACATATTGGACAGCATTAGCAAGGCTAATCGAAGTATCCAGAAAAACTGGTAAAAATATTGATATTGTTGGCTTTTTCAGTTTTACGTAGGCGGAAGCCTACTAGTATTGTTTTCACTATATGAATTTAGAAAAATGTTCATATCTTCTGAAATAATATAGATAGGATGTTCGTATTAGAACCAAATTGAAGCCTAGAAGAAATACTACAACCGAGAATAGAAAAAAAAATATTCTCATTTTTAATAAATTAGTTATCAACAAAAAAGGTTTTTGCAGAAATTTTAAAATCAATATATTAAGGAAACTAAAAACTAATCGCGGATGCGATTTTTTCTATGTATATAATTAAGAGGTAGTTTTTTTTTTGCTATTGTTAGAAATTTGTTAATTAACAAAAAAACAAAATTTGCGTTTTTTTATACTTCGCATAACTTTTTTTTTTAAAAAACAAAAAACCTAGTTATGTTGTCTGCATAATTATATTATGTACGCAATTTCCGACAGTTACACGGAGAGAAAAAAATATTATGTTTTACTATGCTACTGTAGTACCGGTGGATGTTTTCGGATTTTTGATAATAGATATAATATTTTTTTTATATTTTTTATTATTTATTTTATATATTTTAATAAAGGCACATAGTAAATTAAATCATTTGTAATCAAACTATGGAACAAAATTTTTTTTACTGAAGACATAGACGAAAGTACTAACGAAATCTTTTTTTTTTAATAAACTGTAGATACAAAGTGCTATGTGTAAATTAATGTTTATTATGTTAGCATAGTAGAATTGACAATTGACGCTCGTTAAAATAATCATTCGGTACCTAAATTCGAACAATGTTATTTATACTACTCATCAATTTTAAAAAATACGATTCCTGATTTAATTTTTATTGCGTGTTTTATATTAATTACGATATTTGAAGCGAATTTTACTATGTTCACATGGTAAAAAATGCAGAAAGACGAAAAATTAAACAAAAGAGTCAATTTTACGTTAATTCCAGTTAAGTCCCGTAGCTGAGCGGTCTAAAGCGTACCCGATACAACGTCAATACATACTTTGTCGGTTTGATCCCCGGTCAGAGTGTGAAAAAAAAAAAAAAGATGAGACAGTTGCTGAAGCAACTGTGCCTGCCCTGCGGGGGGAATTTTAATTTCTTTTTTTATATATTAAAATTCGTGACTACAAATTTATTTCATTCTCCATCGTTACAATAATTACTGTTACAACTAAAATTTATTTAATTTTTTGACACTTTGTTTGTAAAAGACGCCATTACGCACCAATCATAGTGCGTGAAGAAATACTTTTACGCACGATTTTTTAACAAGAAATCGTGCGTAACAGTATCTCCTTACGCACTATATTGGGGCAAAACGGCGTCTATATCACAAACCTCGTGTCAAAAAGTATTGTATATAACTCGTACGTGAAAAAGGTGATCCTCCACGACTAGTTATATAATATACCATTCATTCATTTTGCTTGTTCCTTTTAATGGGTCATCTTCATGTCCGGAATCGCTTTCTTCTAACTTTTTAAATTCTCTGTTTTTACTCATTTTGTTGTACCATGATTTTAGACTGTCAATGTCAAATATTCATTTATGAAATGGTCGAATTCGATTTTATTTATTTGATTTACTTTTTTCCCTCGGTTAAATCAGAATTTAACGTTTTAGTTGTTGTTGAAGTCATATTATATTTTTTTTTTTGCCAAAATAATTTTACCTGCAAATGAATTAATTGGCAGATGTATGATTTCTTGTATTTTTTTAAACTCGAAATTAATTTTTAGTATATTTTCATTTTCCTCATCGTCTTCGAATTTTATATTAGCTTCTACTGGTATCATTATTTCTTTATTATTTATTAATGAGTATTGTTCATTAATTTTTCTCACTGATTCTTTAGTGATCGTATATATTTTGTTTAACTTGAATGTTTAATAATTTATCATGTAAATAATTTTTTTTTGTAACCTTTTTGTTTTATACACATATTATTGATAACGGTACCTCAATCTGTATTGAATTTTTAATTTAATTTTTTATGTAAATTCTATTTATTTCTAATAAATGATATTTTCTATATTGATCGTACTTTTTTTCATATTCAGTAATTTTTCCTTGATATTTTCCTGATATTTTCCTATAATTATCGTATTTTTCTTTATTTTCATTGATTTTTTCTTTATATTTACTGAGATTTTTCCATATTTATCGTTTTTATTCAGTGATTTTTCTATATTTTCCATATTTATCTTATTGAGATTAAGGGATTCAGAAAATTTTTTAGTGGGGGGTGCCTTCAAATTTACTGATATTTTTTCATGATTATCGTATTTTTTTTTATAGTCAATGATTTTTCCTTCATATTTACTGTTATTTTCTATATTTATCGTACTTTTCTTTATATTCAGTAATTTTTCCTTAATATTTTCCTATAATTTTCTATATTTTCCTTAATATTCACGGATATCTTCCTGATATTCTCCTATAATTATCGTATTTTTACTTATATTCAGTGATTATTCCTCTATATTTACTGATATTTTCCATATTTATTGTATTGAGATTAAGGGACTTAGAAAATTTTTTAGGGGTAAGGGGGGTGTCTACCATGGTTGGGGGAGTCCAGAAGAAAAGCAAAAACAATAGGAAATTAAAATTCCCTAAAAAAAAAAAAAAAACAAAACAAAAGCTTCTGCGTTAATAATACAACAGAAAAAAAATTGACAAATTTTTAAAATATTTTTTTAATCAAATATATTTTTGACTATACAACATAGTACTTTTTATTTTAAACATGGCCATTTTTACGATTGAGTATTATGATACTTACTACGTCTGATTAAAATTCTCAAACATAGTAAAACTCACTGTTTACATTATAAATGTTGCCAAATTTCCCAAAACATCCACCAGTACTATAAAACATAGTAAAATCCAGTGTTTTTTTTTTAGTAAAACCCAATATATATACTCATTAGAAGCGTCTTAATTTGTACCATTTTGCACCGCAATTGTTTTGATTTGTACCTTAAAATTAAAGAGTGGAGAAAGAGTTAAAACCGATTTTTTTTCTAGATGACTCAGGGGGAAAAAAATTGCTACAGACGCAGAATAATTTGTACTAAAGCCCTGAATTTGTACCTCAAAAATAACAACAAAAAAATTAATAGTACAAATTAGTACAAATTATTACAAAGTGGTACAAATCAAGACGCTTCTGATGAGTATTCTAGATAATTTTTCTAGGACTTATGCAGGCTAGGTTCACGCACCTGAATTGTACGAATATAATTCTTTATATTCTCTCTCATGAATTTTCATAGATTATTATTAATAATAATATAATTTATGACGGTTCTGGGAGGAAAGGGATGGCTCTAATCGTGAAAAACATGAAGGACAAAAAGATGGCTCCCGATCTCTACAAAATTTATGTTTTTTTATTTTTTTTTTAAATTGATTTTTTAAGAAGCTATTTACAATTTAACTGGGAAGGATTTTATATCGATTTCACCGAGCGACTTTCTCCGGCTGAGAATTTTTTTTTTTTTATTTTTTCGCGGCGCGCAACGGTTCTAGGGGGAAAAGGGTGGCTCTAATCGCGAAAAACATGAAGGACAAAAAGATGGCTCCCGATCTCTACAAAATTTATGTTTTTTCATTTTTTTTTTTAAATTGATTTTTGAAAAAGCTATTTACGATTTTACTGGGAAAAATTTTATATCGATTTCACCGAGCGACTTTCTCCGGCTGAGAATTTTTTTTTTTTGATTTCTCGCTGCGCGCAACGGTTCTAGACGGAAAAGGTTGCGACTATAATCACGAAAAACATAGAAATCAAAAAGATGATTCTGAAAAAATTTTAATCCACTTTTAATTACCACCCTCAAATTCCCCACTCCCGAATTAGTATTTGTGATTTTTTTTATTAACTTTGTCAAAAACGTCCATAAACCATATGACTTGAGTGGACTAATATGAGTGATGGATATATGATTTTCTTTATATACTAACAGAACATCACATGCCTGCATGCGAGAAACATTCATCAATATTTTATTTTCTATTTTCTTCTAATTGATTGATATCATCAATAGCAAAGATGGTAACAATTCGACAATAATTTCCGGTATATAGATAAATTTTGAAAAATTATCAAATTCATATAGTTTCTTCTAAATTAACGGCTTAAAAAAATTTGGCAAAGTTTGAGAAAATTTGTATGTATTCAAAACGAATTCAACGAATGTATTCGAAATTTATCAAAAAAAATAAATTATCATAATTGACAAAATTTGTCAAAAAAAAATTCGTCAAAATTAGACAAATTTTGTCAAATGTTTTCAAAATTTATCAAAAAAAAAAAAATATTATAATTGAAAAAATTTAACAAATATTGCCGAAATTTGACAAATTTTGTCAAATGTTTTCGAAATTTATCAAAAAAAAAATTTATCAAAATTGACAAAATTTGACAAATATTGACAAAAAAAAAAGATAGTCAAGTTCCCCAAGTTGCACCCTAAGTGTTCCGTAGGATTTTTTATTTTTTTTCTTGCTGTTTACATAATTCTTATGTAAAAAAACAGTTTGTGACACTACATATATCGTTGAATAAAAAAAAAATAAACGACCGAAAAATTTGAAAAAAATAGTCTACAAATAAAGCGTCGTCGATTAAAACATTGCCGGAATTGATTGGTCAATATTTGGAATTGGGCCATGTCCAAAAATGGGCATATTTAATCTAATCAGGCCCCAAAATTGGAAATAAATATGACGATTGCTTTTGGCCAAAAAAAATAAAGAAAATGAGCATCTCACAAGCCAATTCGATTCAGGACTTCACGTTTTATCTCGAAATAACAAAAAGTCACAGAAAAGCGAAAACATAAGTCTCCTACGGAACACTAAAAATTTGACAAAATTCGCCAAAATTAGATGAATATTGTCAAATTTTTGCCAATTTTCTCAAAACTATTTTCACCAGGGGTCGACGGTTAGCTGATATACTTTTAGAAAAATATATATTCTATTTATCTTTATTAATTATATTCTTTTTCAACATAACAGACATATACATATAATACATATTTATATACTTGACTATTTAAAATAACATACTATAATTTTGCTATTTTCGTATACATTTGCATTCTTTCAGGTCTGTAAAGTTAGCACATACATTATAGCACAATTAAACCGGACTACGTCAGGAACTACGTGCGGATTATGTGCGATATTCGCAATTTTTGTGTGTTTTTTCTTTTTGTTTTTTTTTTAAAGTTGTGCTAGCTTACACCAAAAGCTAGCAAAGCTTTTTTAATAATTATCTGATCTTAATGTTATTAAGCTCAAAATTACGTGCAATTTATGTGTGATTTATGTGTGGAAAAATAAATCTAAACAAAAAAAGAAACACAGTTTTTTTTACAAAAAGGAGCGTCAAGTATTCGAAATCCCCACTAATTATGTGATTATAGTAATTTTATTTTATATTGATATTTATTAGTTTTTTAGATACAAAAAGATATAATACCAAAATAAGTCAAGAAGGAAATATTTAACGCATATAATTAAGTCTTAATCTTTGACAAAGTTTTATACTTGACCCCGCCCGGTTCTTCCCAAATAAAATTTGAAGCCTACACACGTCTCGACAACAGAGTTAATGGTATTTTCCAATTATCCATTATTATATATATATACCCTTCACATTTTATCTAGGCTTAGGACTGGCAGCGTACAATCTTGTTACCTTGCCGGCGTGTTTAAAAAAATATATATATACATATATATACATACAGTGGTGGTTTCGGGAACTACTTTATATATACAATGGTGATTTTGAGGACATTTGGTGGTTTTGAGGACGGTCCCCAAAACAACATCTCAGTTAATGGTGGTTTTGAGGACGGTCCTCAAAACCCCATTTGAAAAATATGCTTTGGTGGTTTTGAGGACTTTTTATTTTACCAGGTATAATTTTCATAAATTAAAATGTGAAGTAGGTATTACGACCGATTTATCTTCAATTGATTCCATCTTAAACTATAAATAGTAATTATTCGATGAAAAAATTCAATCATTGACCAAAATAAGAATTTTTTCGTGTGTCCCTGAAACCTCCATTCCAAGAACATCATTTTTCGATCTAATGGAGGTTTCAAGGACTTTTGATAAAAAAGCAACATTACTGCGCTAAATGCATTTTTACGATTCAATTCAAACTACAAACATGTTCTCAGTGAATTTTCAGTATAAAAAAAATATCACTATGCTTTATAATAACATTTAACATAATTATATCTGTTTTAATATTGCATGTCCCCGAAACCACTAATAACTACCTTTTTTTTTCACACAGAGGCAGTTTTGAGGACTTAATTTTTTGAACCTCAATTCGATAGAACAGTCGAATTTATGAATTTCGATATGAATTTTCTGGCAGTTCTCAATAAGATTCTTCCCTTTTCATAAAATTCATCGTTGAAATTGCAGTCGACTGGATAATAACTGTCGATTCTACTTTAATCTAAATGTCCCCAAAACCACCATTTTACGGATTTCGTATCTCCAGCTATTGGCAGTTTTGAAGACATTCTGTAAAAATAGAAAACGCACAGGAATATGCAGAAATAGTGTACTCGTTTTTAAGAATCTTTACGGATATCTGTAATCTATAAGACATAACAACAAGTTTTTTCGGAAAACACAAAAAAAAAATTGTTCATCAAATAATTGTTGAAAGTCCTCGAAAGCACCGTGACATACAATTTTTATAATTGTGAAATGGTTGTTTTGAGGACATATGCTAAAATTTAACTAATAAAAAGATATTATATTTGTTACGAGTTCTACTGAAGCTTTCTTTGAGTCCACAGAACGTAAAGGTTCAGAAATTTCATAGAACCTTTCTGATAATCTCAAACGATACTCAAATATAAACGGAATTAACGACGTAATTTCAAAACGTCCTCAAAACCACCATACTACACGGAGAGAAATCCGCAGCAAATAATGCTGTAGAGTATCAAACAAATTTTACTGTAGTCTACTGGAAATTGAGAAGTTGCGTGGGGAGGCCACCAGGATCGACTAGAATTTCCTACTACACTACAGTAATTTTAATCAAAACAAAACAGAAAAACGTCACAAAAAATTAAATAAAACCTTATTATTTAAACATCAGAATAAAAATGTAACGTGTTTATTAATTTTAAAAAAATAAACCATTTTATAATTTTCATGTGTTTCACCGTATTTTTATTTAAATTCATGAATAAAATAAAAACAATAAACTTTTTTAGAAGAGGTTAAGAACACACTTGATTTCCAATAAATATTCGTGTCATCTGGCGGGAAAACCTGCTGTACACTACAGTAATTTCTGGCATAAAGTATACCATTAACTCGAGACTTCCGAAAATTCCGGTAGACTACAGTAAAAAATTTAGATGAAATATAATAATAATCATTATAATAAGTGGGAATTAGTCGCTTTAATGACGTCAGCTATGATTTTTACGATACCACTACAGTAATATTTGCTGCGGATTTCTCTCCGTGTACGAAATTTTTTTAGTCGTAGAACAGTGGTTTTGAGGACTTGCAGCCTATACCGGAAATTATAAAATTAATCTTACAAACTTAAAATGGAGCCATTCTTCTACACTGTAACTTGTTATAGTTTTAATAGTTTATTGGACAAATCAAATCCTAAAGACTATCACACGAGACCAGAATATAAAAAAATTCTCCGACGAAAAACGCGTTGACTGGAAAGACGGTCGTTCTGAATTCTTCTAACATGGAAAGTTAAGACAATCTTTTCCGGTTTTCCGGAATCTCAGAAATGATTGGTCACTTTGAACCAATAGCCTTAACAACGAGATACCGCCTTAATTTAGTAGCATTAGAAATTCTTAGATACCTTCGGGAAAACCGAAACTGAATTCGTTTCGATAGCAAAAACTGAAACTATTTCTTAGACAGTAGGTATTCAGCGAAGGACCGTTTTCTTAGTTACAAGTTCTACTTAATTTTTCGTGGTGTCCACGGAACGTGCGGGTTTGGAAATTTCATAGAAGTTTTTTGATAATCTCAAACCATACTTGAATCAAAATGGAAATAACGACGTAATTTTGAGACGTCCTTGAAACCACCATACGACGAAAGTTTTTTATCCGTAGAACGGTGGTTTTGAGGACTTGCAGCCTAAACCGTAAACTATAAAATAAATAGTTCAAACTTGAAATAAGGCCATTCTTCTACACTGTAATTGATTATAGTTTTAATAATTTATTGGACGAATCGAATCATAAGGACAATCACATAAAACCAAAATGTAAGGAAATTCTCCGACGAAAAACGCGTTGACTGGAAAGACGGTCGTTCTGTATTTTTTTAACATGGAAAGTTGAGACAATTTTATCCGGTTTTCCGGAACCTCAGAAATGATTGATCACCTTGAACCAGTAGTCTGAACAACGAGATACCGCCTTGATTTAGTAGCATTAGAAATTCTTAGATACCTTCGGAAAAACCGAAACTGAATTCGTTTCGATAGCAATAACTGAATCTAATTGTTAGACAGTAGGTATTAAGAGAAAGTCCGTTTTCTTTCTTACAAGTTCTACTCAAACTTTCTTGCTGTCCACGAAACGTGCAGGTCTGGAAATTTCATAGAACCTTACTGATAATCTCGAACCATACTTAAATCAAAACGGAATTAACGACGTAATTTTAAGACGTCCTCAAAACCACCATACTACGAAAGTTTTTTATCCGTAGAACCGTGGTTTTGAGGACTTGCAGCCTATACCGGAAATTATAAAATAAATATTTCAAACTCGAAATAAGGCCATTTTTCTACACTGGAATTTATTATAGTCTTAATAATTTATTGGACGAATCGAATCATAAATTATCACATGAAACCAAAATATAAGAAAAATTCTCCGACGAAAAACGCGTTGACTGGAAAGACGGTCGTTCTGAATTCTTTCAACATGGAAAGTTAAGACAATCTTTTCCGGTTTTCCGGAATCTCAGAAATGATTGATCACTTTGAACCAATAGCCTTAACAACGAGATACCGCCTTAATGTAGTAGCATTAGAAATTCTTAGATACCTTCGGGAAAACCGAAACTGAATTTGTTTCGATAGCAAAAACTGAAACTATTTGTTAGACAGTAGGTATTCAGCGAAAGACCGTTTTCTTAGTTACAAGTTCTACTTAATTTTTCGTAGTGTCCACGGAACGTGCGGGTTTGGAAATTTCATAGAAGTTTTTTGATAATCTCAAACCATACTTGAATCAAAACGGAATTAACAACGTAATTTTGAGACGTCCTTGGAACTACGAAAGTTTTTTATCCGTAGAACGGTGGTTTTGAGGACTTGCAGCCTAAACCGTAAAGTATAAAATAAATAGTTCAAACTTGAAATAAGGCCATTCTTCTACACTGTAATTTATTATAGTTTTTAAAAATTTATTGGACGAATCGAATCATAAGGACAATCACATAAAACCAAAATATGAGGATATTCTCCGACGAAAAACGCGTTGACTGGAAAGACGGTCGTTCTGTATTCTTTTAACAATTGAGACAATTTTTTCCGGTTTTCCGGAACCTCAGCAATGATTGATCACCTTGAACCAGTAGCCTGAACAACGAGATACCGCCTTGATTTAGTAGCATTAGAAATTCTTAGATACCTTCGGGAAAACCGAAACTGAATTCGTTTCGATAGCAATAACTGAAACTATTTGTTAGACAGTAGGTATTTAGAGAAAGACTGTTGTCTATGTTACAAGATGTACTCAAACTTTCTTGGTGTACGCGGAACGTGCGGGTTTAGAAATTCCATAGAACTTTCCTCATAATCTCAAACCATACTTAAATCAAAACGGATTCAACGACGTAATTTTGAGACGTCCTCAAAACCACCATACTACGAAAGTTTTTTATTCGTAGAACGGTGGTTTTGAGGACTTGCAGCCTATACCGGAAATTATGAAATAAATCTTTTAAACTTGAAATAAGGCCATTCTGCTACACTGTAATTTGTTATAGTTTTAATAATTTATTGGACGAATCGAATCATAAGAACTATCACATAAAACCAAAATATGAGGAAATTCTCCGACGAAAAACGCATTGACTGGAAAGACAGTCGTTTTGTACTCTTTTAACATGGAAAGCTGAGACAATCTTTTCCAGTTTTCAGGAATCTCAGAAATGATTGATCACCACCAGCCTGAACAACGAGATACCGCCTCGATTTAGTAGCATTAGAAATTCTTAGATACCTTCGGGAAAACCGAAACTGAATTCGTTTCGATAGCAATAACTGAAACTATTCGTTAGACAGTAGGTATTTAGAGAAAGACCGTTGTCTTTGTTACAAGTTCTATTTAATTTTTCTTGGTGTCTACGGAACGTACCAATCCATAAACTTTTTCCGTTAGTGCTTTTAGGAACATGAAACCCAAACTGAAATTCATACAATCGTTAAGTATGACTTAAAAAATGGCCGCATTGTATGTTTACTTTCAGAACTCTTTAATTGCAAGTTCAAAAATTTTTCTTCTAATATTTTTTTTATTCTATGATATTTTTCCATTTTCTCTCGATTTTCTCGGTTTCAGTTCGCTTCTTAGAAGTAGATGATGTTATACAGGTATTTCAAACAGTCATAACTCTGTACTCTATTTTCTATCATTAGTTCGATCAAGTTCTATGAAGAGCCTTTAAAACGACCAACATAATCTAGATAAAAAAAAAATTGTGAGCCATCTAGACTCGCGGAATATGTGTAAACATCTTCGGCGTGTTGCTGTAATTTAAAATAATGATAATAATTGGAATTGATAACGCTTGTCATTTAATTTCTTTGGTGACTTGATATTTTAAATTATTCAAATAAATTGCATCAATTGCATTTGTTAAAATACCAAAGAAAAGCAGTAGCTAAGAGAAAGATGAAGCTAAGGAATTATTGCAGCCAAAAAAAATAAATGGTAAGCATCAATAGCATATCAATACTTTAGCTTCATTTTTTCCTTAGCTACTGCTTTTCCTTCTGATATATATTTTGCATAGAATAGAATTATTAATTATGAATCAATAAATTTATCCTTGTTTAATTTTTCAAAATAAATTATATGTATTTTATTTGTTAAATGAATGAATAAAAATCAAGGAAAAGCAGTAGCTAAGAAAAAGATAAAGCTAAAAAATTGATGCAGCCAAAAAAATTAAATGGTAAGCAACATCGATTCTTCAGCTCCGTCTTTTCGTTAGCTACTGCTTTCCTTTGGTTTTTATTAATTTATTTAACAAATAAAATACATGTAATTTATTTTAAAAAATTAATAATAACCAAAGACAAGCAGTGGCCACGGAAAAAATGGAGCTAAGGAATTAATGCAGCCAAAGAAATTAAAAAGTAAGCTGCATCAATTCGTTAACTCCATTTTTTCTTAGCTGCTGCTTTTCCTTGGTATTTTGATTTATTTATTTGACAAATAATATTAATATGATTTATTTTGATAAATTAAAATACCAAGAAAAAGCAGTAACTAAGGATTTAATGCAGTCAAAAAAATTAAATTGTAAGCAACACTAATTTTTTTTTATATATAAAGTGAATATAATTTATATTTAAATTATATTTTTCAAAAATATAAAGTAAATTATATTTATATCTGATTAATTTAAAAAAATATAAAGTAAATTATAAATTTAACTAGAAAGATATAAATTAAATTTATTTTGTATTTAAATACATTTTTCTAAAAAATCTTCCTCAAGTTGATTACGATTAAATCTTTAATCTTCAAATTTTATAGTTAAAATTGTAAAAAATAAATATACTATAAATAAAAATAAATATATTATATATCATTTTGTATTTGAAATATAATGGCGAATATTCGGTTTTTTGTAATAAATTATTTACTAATGATTATAATTACTAATAATAAAAATTATTTGTTATATATGTGCAGCTGAAACGTTTAACTGACTAATGTTTAGTTAAAAAATCTTTTTTTATTGACTATACTATAGTACTTACAAAAATTTACAAAAAAAAAAGTAAATCGAAAAAAAATTTTAGTTATATCTTTTTACGAATTTAAATGACGTAAATTTTCAATTTTTTCTATAATTTTGAAAAATATAATTCAAATATAAATTATATTTATACTTTTAATTTAGAAAAAATATAAATTAGATATACTACTATAATAATTAGATAAAATATAAATTGACAAATACTTAGTTATATAGGTGCAGCTAAAAAAATATATTTTTAGATGAATTATAAAAAGAAATGTCAAAATGCCTGTCTCATGAAAAAAATCTCACGACTTGATATGATTAGGATAACTACAAATTATTCAGAAAATATGAATATTATTAAAACATAATATAATTAAAAAGTAATATATGCAGCTGAAACGTTTAACTGACTTATGTTTATGAAAAAAAAAAATTTTTTTTTCATTGTCTATTTACAAAAAAAAGTAAATTGTAAATAAATTTCAGTTATACCTGTTAGAATATGTAAACAATGTTATTTTTAGATTTTTTAAGGTAAAAAGTATGTGTTTCATAGTTTAATTGAAAAAAAAAAATAAAGTGTTATAATTGATTCATTATTCAAAAAAAATTACAAAAAAAAAAGCGAAAAGTAAATTTTGAAACAATTTTGATTATGTCTGTTCAAATAGGTATATATTTTGAATTTACTTAAAATTTTTTCCAAATATAAAATAAATTTATTTTGTATTTTCATTGAATATATTGTTACGAATATGAAGTTAATCGCTCCCTCCTCCCTTATGATAGACAGAGAAAGACAATAGAATTAGTTAAGAACAAATGACGACCTTAGTAACGGGAAAGAGATGAGAGAAAGAGTTAAGTTGCAGTTGCAATAGAATAGCAAATGAATAAAGACCTATTAATTTAAATAGAAAAGAGATATCTTTTATTTTAACCCGAAAACGTAACATTGGTGTCAGAAGAAAAATTAAAAATAAAATAGAAAGAAAGGATTAAATAATAAAATAAAAAATATAAATTCATCAAGATATTTAAATTGAATTCTATTTTATTTTTAAAATAGTGAAACGCTCACAGAAGTAATATCAAAAACAAAAATACAAAGAAAATAACGTGATTAATAAAAAAAAAAAAAAAAAAGTGATTAATTTGAATCAATATTAAAAAAGTGACCAACATCTGAATTAAAATGGCAAAAAATTTACCAGAATTCGACGATAAATTAAATACATTTAGAAATTTAATCAGAAAGGAACTAGATGAATCAAGAAAAATAATGAGAGAAGAAATAATACAGTTATTTAGAGAAAATAATTCAAATCTAGAAAATAATAATTATAATAATAACAAATATAGCAAACCATCATAAATATGAAAGAACTATTCTAAAAAATAATTATTATTGTAATAAAAACAAGACAAATGGAGAAAAAATTAATAAAAATAAATCTGGAATTGTTTGTTTCAAATGCAAAAAATTCGGCCACTATGCAAATAGTTGTGATAAAAGTAAAAAGAATCATTAAAATAAAATTAACTAAATAGTTTACATGGAAACAGAATTTATGCATACATGAAATAAAAATTAGAAGTTCTTACTTCAAGTAAAAAAAAGATGGGAATTTTAAAAAATGACCCTCGATGGACTGAGGTTCCTTGTTTCGAGTAGGAAACAAGGTTGAGAAATAAATAAATAAAAATCCTAGGTAAAATTTTTAGTCACTGCCTTGGCATGATTCCTTGGAATCATGGCGGACGTGTTGTCCCTTTGATGAGAAATTCTCATCAATGGCCTGTATAAGAGCATGAATGTGACTTGGTTATTGATGGGTGTACACCACAAATTAAAATATTAGTAAAAATGATAATTGATGTTGTTTGTTTTCAAAGGACGCTTTGAAAACGGATAAATAATAACCATAATTATGCAAATTATATTTTTTTTTAGGTTTTCTTAATTTACTTATTTAGGTTGATATTATACTACATGGAGGAATAATTAAATTGCAATCATAAATACAATTAATCATCTATGAGAAGACAAATATCTAGGAGAAGAATAAATCAATAAAAAAAAGATAGATTGAATGAAGATATTCTATTGACTGAACAAAATTGACTGTATATATTAAATATAATTGTAAATGTTGTTCGTTCAGGGTTTTTACATTGGGTTTTCCCCTGAACCGTGAGTGAATACTGAACAACATCTTAGGATAACTCGAGAATCCCCAGTGGTCAAGGATCTGATTGATACAATCGGATTGAACATTCTTGAGCTTTAGGTTACGGATTGTCGGGACGACAATCTTCATTGGGCGGAGGGTAGTGTTACGAATATGAAGTTAATCGCTCCCTCCTCCCTTATGATAGACAGAGACAGACAATAGAATTAGTTAAGAACAAATGACGACCTTAGTAACGGGAAAGAGATGAGAGAAAGAGTTAAGTTGCAGTTGCAATAGAATAGCAAATGAATAAAGACCTATTAATTTAAATAGAAAAGAGATATCTTTTATTTTAACCCGAAAACGTAACAATATATTTTTTTCACTTAGAAATGACATCTCCTCATTCATTAATATTCAAAATTGCCTCATGGTAACAGTTACCGACCGCTGGATAACCTATTATACAATACATTGCGCTTATAATAGTAATGGAGTCAGGCTAACACCCGTCAAAGGATATGACGCTCTTTTTTTGGTTTTTTCATTTCATTTCAACCGTCACCCGCGCCTAAAGATGCTTACACATCAAAAAATATAATAAAGGGGTTCGAGGACATCATGTAAGATATATAAATAGTGTTTTATCTTCATTAAATTCATGTTCTGAACCTTGCTTTGAATTCTTCTTACATTACACGCAAGTGCTATCATATTTAATTTTTTTTGAATCTATGTTATCGATGCACGGATCTTACCCAAATAAAGTCCTTAAACCACCTCTTTATAAGTTTCGAAAAAAAGGTATCAGAGGATATGAGGACTTCATGTTAAAATAATACAAAGAAAATGGCACCGTGACAATAGTATTTAACTTATGTTAATGTGGTCATTGGAATTCCGGGCAGAAAGTTCTCAAAACCTCGATTTCATAACTTTCGAAAAAAATCTATAGGAGGATTTGAGAACATCAAATTAAAACACTAACAACGAAGTCCTATCATATGGCCCTAACACATTTTATAAATTGTCATTCAATATAAGTATTAATCAATAGATATAAGAAATATTGCAACCGTCAAGGCAGTCACTGGGTTGAATTAAAGTGATAATTGAATTTTGAAAAGAAAAGTCCTTGAAACCTCCATTACATAGTTTTTTAAAAAAATCTATTGGAGGTTTTGGGGACATCAAGTTAAAACGATAACAAAGAAGTCCTATCATATGGCCCTGATACATTTTATAAATCATTATTCAATATAAGTATTAATCAATAGATATAAGCACTTTTGCCACCGTCAAACCGTCATTGAGTTATTCTATGAAGATAAGTAAATTTTTAGAAGAAAAGTCCTTGAAACCTCCATTACATAGTTTTTAAAAAAAATCTATCGGAGGTTTTGGGGACATAAAGTTAAAACGATAACAAAGGAGTCTTATCATATGTCTCTTATACATTTTGTGAATTGTTATTCAATCTAAGTAATTATTAATAGATATAAGGACTATTGCTACCGTCAAAACAGTCATTGAGTTACTTTAAGAAGATAAGTGAATTCTTCAAAGAAAAGTCCTTGAAACCTCCATTACATAGTTTTTAAAAAAAATCTATCGGAGGTTTGGGGGACATCATGTTAAAACGATATCAAAGAAGTCTTATCATATGACCCTGATACATTTTATGAATTGTTATTCAATATAAGTTTTAATCAATAGATATAAGGACTATTGCCACCGTCAAAACAGTCATTGGGTTATATTAAAGGGATAATTAAAATTTAAAAAGAAAAGTCCTCGAAACCACCATTACATAGATAAATTCTTCATGCATCGGTTGTTTTGAGGACTTGTGTCAAATCTTAAATTTTATGTATTAAAAATGTAAAATTTACTACTTCTATTTTTTGTACCTTCTAAATTCATGCTAACACAATACTAAAATACAAGGGATTCGAATAAATAAGGTAAGTGAAGGGTTGAAACAGTGTCATAACGATGGTCCTCAAAAGTACCAATCGATGAAAATTTTTTTATTTTGGTGTATACAATAAAATCGTCTTATACATGGATGTACATTGATGTACAAAGTTCAATTACTGAATAAAATCGCAAAAAAAAAAAATGTCCCCGAAACCACCACTGGATATATATATATATATACATATATACCTCTATACATATATATATATACTTAATTCGTCAATCAACAATTTAATAATGAATGCATATGACACAATATGACACGAGCGCCGAATATATATTTTACAGTGTAAAAGGTGGTGTCCACTATGCAATTTTCCCAGATATCACCAAAAAATCTAAATGAATTCAGTTACAATGCTAAAAAGCTAAGGGTTTAAACTCACGATAAGCCTAGTTTCGCTTGTAAAGCGCACTGAGCACGCGCAACAAGTTGGGTTGTGTCGAACTTGTAAACATGGCCGTCCTAATTCCCATGAAACTAGTAATATGTCCCCAGCCATCGTGGTTTTTCTAGTAATTTTACGTGTTGCGCATGCTTAGATCACTCAGAATTACGTCAGCCATGTTTACAAGCAAAAGTTAGCTTGTCGTGCGTTTGAGCTCTAAGACATTAATTTAATATAATTCAAATACTTTTCATAGATTTTCAAAAAAAATCACACTTGTCACGCTCTATTCTTGTCTTTTTTATATGAAACTACTATAATAAAGTTGCAAGGTTGTGACTGCGCATATATTTATGTTGAAAGTGAACGACTACTAAATTTCAGTAGATCTGCATTAGTGTGAAAGTCTTTAAATTTTATTTGGGAAGAACCGGGCGGGGTCAAGTATAAAACTTTGTCAAAGATTAAGACTTAATTATATGCGTTAAATATTTCCTTCTTGACTTATTTTGGTATTATATCTTTTTGTATCTAAAAAATTAATAAATATCAATATAAAATAAAATTACTATAATCACATAATTAGTGGGGATTTCGAATACTTGACGCTCCTTTTTGTAAAAAAAACTGTGTTTCTTTTTTTGTTTAGATATCACATCTTTTTGTAAAATCCTTCAATCATTCGATAGAAAAAACTATAATATTAAGAAGTATATAAAATTACTTGGTACCATCCGTATTAATTTTTGTTCGTTCTAAAAAAAAAAATATGTAAGCATTTTTTGCATTACTTCACCAGTTTTTGCTAGCAACGAACAAATTATCAATTTTTATCCAGCTAGTATTTTTGCGGAAATAACTGACAAAATAACTAACTTTATACGTAGAACCCAATCAGCGCCAAATTGGCAAATTTAAGAAGCTCGAGGTACAGGACATATTTTGTCCCATTTCCAATGTACGGAGTTGACTCTTCTTCTTTCTAGTTTCTAGTCTTCTTGGTAGAACCACAAATGTGAATTTTAGAAGTGGGTATTCCTTTGATTAAGCAATTATCATTTTTACTTGACCATTTAAATTTATTGATGTAGAGTAGACTTAAAACAATGATATCATTAATTTTGAGGACTTCAATCTTTCTTAGAATTTTCGTTGATCTAAAACAATCGACACATGTACCAACCCCTTCGTGCCACAATGATAGTGATTGATCGATAAGTTTCTTGTAAAGTGGATGTGTTATTTTTATTTGGTATTAAAAGATTTATCATAAATTCGTTTGACAAGGAAACATTTGCATATGAACACGATTCACATTTTTCTAAATACTTTTGTTCGTAGCTACAATTGTAGATTGCTAATGAAAAATGAATAACACCATAGAGCTGTGAAGTCGTAGAGACCGAGCGGAGAAAACTTACCGATGAGGGCACTCATTCATGAAGCATAAAGCATTGCAGCAAAAACTTGCGTGTGAACACACAGCTCTAAAATTGAATACACTTGACAACAATAGAAAAATATATAAAATATCGATAATTGATAAAACAATAATAAAAAAATATTAATAAGCCAAAAATAACAAAATATAAAATACACTTTATTTAACATGGAAATATTTCAAAAACAGTTTTTTTTCGAAAATTAAGGGTTTTCTACAATCAAATAACCAATATTTGACATCAATTTTAGGGTGCGAACGCATGACAAGCTAAAATTTCCGCTTGTTAACATGGCGGCTATAAAAATCACCAAAAAGTAACTAAATTTACTAAATTTATCGCGAATCCGTGATTTTAGAACAAGCTTGGTGGTGTCAAGCTTGTTCTGCAGTCACGGAGAGACACCACGGATTTGCAGTCAATTCAGTAAATAGTAGTTAATTCAGTGATAATTTAGTGAATTTAATTACTTTTTGGTTATTTTTATAGCTGCCATGTTTATAACAGAAATTTAACTTATCGTATAGTTCACTACTACTGTTTTATTGTCGGGATCTTTAACACCTGTAACATCCATCATAGATGGACATACAGTGGTTTTTTTTAAAGTTGCAGTTGCAGATGTATTGTCTTTTGGTGTTGGAATTACCAAAACTCTGCTTTCGTATCTTTTATTATAAAGGTGCAGCCTTTTTAGTTTTAACTCTACCCTTCCAATCCATGAAATGTGTATAAATAATATATTTTACAATGAATAAATATAATTTATATTAGAAAATATCACACTAATTATTATTAATGAAATGAATAAATGAACAAATAACATTGTAATCACTATCATCATTAAGAAAAGCGAATTCTTCCATCTTCACTGGATAATGATGCTTGTTTCAAATGTGTTTTCTCAGTTTTAAATAAGTATACTCATATATATTCACAGATTCATCACAACCTACGAATGGACAATTTATAGTTTGATACTCTGAGACTTGATGACAATGTGAATAGTGATAATACAAGTTTGTTTTATTTGCATATTCTTCATCACAGTATGCACAAGTTTCGTTTTCAGTTATTGTCTTAACCACCCTGGTAGAAATATTTCTCCGCCGTTACTCCGGCTTTTTCCGGCTTTCTCCGGCATTACTCCGGCTTTCTCCGGCATTACTCCGTTTTTGGCCCATTTCCGGAGAAACTACTCCGGCATGAGGTTGGTGGCGGAGAAATTACTCCGGCATGAAATTGATGGCGGAGAAATTATTCCGGCATGAGGTTGATGGCGGAGAAATTACTCCGGCATGAGATTGATGGTGGGAAAATTACTCCGGCATGGTATCGATGGTGGGGAAATTACTCCGGCATGAGATTGATGGCGGATAAATTTTTCCGGCATGGGATTGATGGCGGAGAAAATATTACAATTGTTATTAATAAATACTATTTTTGAGCAGACAAACTAGAAGTATTTTTCATCGGTTGAACATTTTTATAATATGACAATCTATTCTTTTGTGTTCTTTTGGTTCATGGAGAACCACATCCAACCCCGCACATACACATGCTTTATAAAAAAAAAAAATTGTCAAGTTCGCTCACACATTTATAATCTAATCCTCGCCGAGTCGCCGGACGGCTGCCAGAAATACCACCTCTACTGCTCACCATCGCTACTCATATACATGTGTGCGCCACTGTAGCATAGCAGTGGAAGCAACGTAGATTCATTACCTTGTTAAAAGAAAAAAGTTGTAGTGTTGTGCCCTAGTATATAAGGCAATGGAAAATCATATCAATAAACAAATAAAATAATAAAAAAAGCCATATTGTGCCCAGGGCTAATATTAAAACACTCAGAATAAATGAATTCTGCTTGGATAAATTTGTGGTTCAGCAAAATGGCAGCAGCCGACTCACCAACGGACGACAGTCTTTATCCAATTGCAGTTCTGATCAATGACTTATAAAATGCAAATTTACAAGTAAGTACAATAATTATTATTTTTCAAATATTACCAAAGTTTTTTATGTTTGAAAAAAAAAAAATAACTTGATCTTAGTCAGCAAGTGTTTGTAACCATGAGGTTATAACTGGAGCGGTTTTTTTTTATATTAATTTCATCATATCAGTTGACTTAAAATTTGTTTAAAATGTAAATATGATGAACATTTTATTTTATTACAATTAATGAATATATTTTTATTTTATAGCTGCGATTAAATTCAATCAAAAAACTTTCAACGATTGCCTTGGCACTTTGTGCTGAACATACTCGTTGTGAGTTGATACATTTTGTTCCATTGGTACAACGTTTGGCATCTGGTGATTGGTTTACATCAAGAACATCGACATGTGGTTTAATAAGTGTATCTTATCCACGTGTAAGTACAGCAACAATAGCTGAATTAAGAAATCATTTTTGTAATTTATGTCAAGATGATACACTAATGGGGCGACGTTCAGCATCATCAAAATTGGGAGAATTTGCGAAAGTTGTTGAAATTGAGTATTTAAAATCTGATTCAATTCTAATGTTTGTTATACTTGCACGAGATGAACAAGATTCTGTTCGTTTATTAGCTGTTGATGCATGTGTTAGTATATTGCAACATTATTACAACGAGAAGATGTTGAACAACGTGTTATGCCAAAATTACGTCAATGTGCTGCTGATTTATCATGGCGTGTACATTATATGATTGATGATAAATTTATAGATCTTGGAAAAGCAGTTAATTATAAACGTACCACATTCCGAAAATATAATTTTAGTTTTTCTGAGTCATTAAATGTGATGGTTAGTTTAAATAAATATATTTGATAAAATTGATGAACATATTACATTTCTACATTGTTTTTTAGTAATCTCATGCCGAATTAATTACTCCGGCATTAATGTTATGCCGGAGTAATTATTCTGGCATAAGATGAATGCTGAAGAAAATGCTTCGGCATAAAACTAGTGGCGGACTAATTTTCCGACATTACTTTCATGCCGGGTATTTACTCCGCCATCAATCTCATGGCGGAGTAACTTTTCCGCCGTCAATCTCATGCCGGAATAGTTTTGTCGGCATGAGGGTAATGTCAGAAATATGCATTCACCTCTAGTTTTATGCCGGAGTTTTTTCTCCTTCACTGATCTAATGCCGAAATAATTTCTCCTTCACTGATCCCATGCCAGAATAATTTCTCCGGCACGAATCCTATGCCGGGATAATTCCTCCGCCATCAATCCCATGCCGAAATAATTCCTCCGCCATCAATCCCATGCCGGAATAATTTTGCTGGCATTAATCCCATGCCGGAACAATTTCTACGGCATGAATCTCATGCCGGAATAATTTCTCCGCCATCAATTCCATGCCGGAGTAATTTTTCCGCCATCAACTTCATGCCGGAATAATTTCTCCGCCATCAACCTCATGCCGGAATAATTTCTCCGCCATAAATTTCATGCCGGAGTAATTTTTCCGCCATCAACTTCATGCCGGAATAATTTCTCCGCCATCAACCTCATGCCGGAATAATTTCTCCGCCATCAATTTCATGCCGGAGTAATTTTTCCGCCATCAACTTCATGCCGGAATAATTTCTCCGGCACGAATCTCATGCCGGAGTAATTTCTCCGCCATCAATTCCATGCCGGAGTAATTTTTCCGCCATCAACCTCATGCCGGAGTAATTTCTCCGGAAATGGGCCAAAAACGGAGAAATGCCGGAGTAATGCCGGAGTAATATTTCCACCAGGGCAGCTCAATTTTATGAATTCAACTTGTATAAGCATGAAGACTTCTTTTTCCACTAAAAATTTTATTGCACTGGTTACATTTAATTTCATTCTTTTCTTCTATTGTTTTTCATTTGTAAATGTAAATGAATTTCACACAATTGCACACAATACAAATTTATAAAATTTACTTAATTACTATATGCATCAATCTATATTGATATTATTTATTTATTGTATTATTATAATATTAATTACCTTGACAATTAATATCCAAATTCAAATCAAATAAATATATAATTATGAATATTTTTTATATAATAACATAATAATATATATGTATATATTCCCAAAAGCACAATTAATACGAAAAGATATATAAACAAAAGGTTACGTTCATCAGGAAACATGTGTATGTTGTATATATTAGCATAATTAGCATGACAGGATTTGCAGGTATGTGAAGTTAGCACATACATTATAGCACAATCAAACCGGACTATATCAGGAGTTACGTGCGAATTATATGCGTTTTTTGTGCGGAATCCGCAATTTTTGTGCGTTTTTTTTTGTTTTTTATAGTCTGGTTTGATTGTGCTATAAATGTATGTGCTAACTTTACAGACCTGGGATTCGCGCCTATATCCCAACAACATATGGCGCACGCACCATCGATGCGATATTAAATACAATACTGACATATATAAAGGATTTTTTACACCATCTAAATATGTTAGATTTTTTGCTCTATAGACAGATGCTTTTAGCAGCTGATTTTGATATTGAAAAATAATCCTTTCGTAAATAATTTCGTAAATAAAAATATTTTATATTTCTATTTACATATCCTGTAAAAAAAAAAAACTCATTAAACTTGACGGAAAGAAAAATAAACAATAACAACATGAGACTTGGGAACATAAGTTGAAGTATCATTATTTGATTCGCGCCATCGATGCGATATTGAATACTATACTGACATATATAAAGGTTTTTTCACACCATCTAAATATGTTAGCTTTCTTGCTCTATACACCGATGCTTCTGGCAGCTGATTTAGATAATCGAAAATAAATCCTTTCGTAAATAAAAATATTTTATATTTTTGTTTACACATGATGGAAAAAAAAAACTCATTAAACTTAATGGAAAAAAAAATAAACAATAACATGTGACTTGGGAACATAGCTTAAAGTATCATTATTTAATTTGCGCCATCGATGCGATATTGGATACTGTGGTAAATATAAAGGTTTCCCACACCATCTACTACTACCTTGCACAATTTCATTTTTATAATGTTGTCAAATTGCTCTGGACTTGGAAACCATATTGCTTTGATCTGATTTGGTTTTATAATGTTTGTCAGAGTGCAGTAAGGTTTTAAATAATCTTCAAGAAAAACGCAATTTCTAAAAATGATTTTAAAGTTTAAAAAAAAGGTATACATCTCAAAAATCTGTTTTTATTTTTATTAAAAAGATTCAATTAAGGTGTTACCCGCGCATATCTAGAGACCTCTTGCGGATGGCATTTAGAAACATAATAGGTGTGTTCGTTCGCTATTCACACCGAGCGTATGCACGGAGCGTATGCAAGGAAGCGCTAGAGTTTTGCGGTCATTTGAAGAAACTTTAGTAACTAAAATTTACTAAAACATTCGTTATTTTCAGTCATTGTGTTTATTTTGTTAATTTAATAATTTTTTCTCAGACGCAAGAACAAATTACCAATTAATAATAATGAAAGAGAGCGAAAGAACTGGAAAAAACGAATAGCAATAAATAAATAGTAAATTTTAGTTGCTAAAGTTTCTTCAAATGACCGCAAAACGCTAGCGCTTCCTTGCATACGCTCCGTGCATACGCTTGGTGTGAATAGCGAACGAACACACCTAATATTTCTATGAGTGCGAACGAGATAAAAAAAAAAGGAGAAAATCTTGTTTCTCACTTCCACTTAAGTATTCAGACAAAGACAAAAATTTATTTTTATTTATTGTAAAATAAAAAGGTCTCAAGGCCCTATTAATTATTATATCAAAAGTTTCCTTATTGTTTCCTCTATCTATACTTAGTTTTTGATAAAGCTAGCCGATTTTTCGTAAAATGGCTAACCAGGTTTCTAAAAACTCAACTGGACTCTCCATAAGAACCTATGTATAACCTCCAAAAAAGTAGCCTACTTTATTAATTAATTACTAAGTAATTAGCTACAAGAAAATTATCAAAAAATTTGAGCGTGTGTATTACTATTTCATTAAGCTACTCAAAAAATTTCAAGACTCTATCCGTATTTTTGATTTGTGCTGGATATCCCTTAATTTATAAGATGATCAGAAGACAGAATATTTTTCACATCAATCAAATAATATATTCCAAAAGGCACAAGAAACAAAGGCACGATAAAGACAAAAGGATCTATAAACAAAAGGTTACGTTTATCAGCAAGCATGTGTATGTTGTATATTAGTACATTAGCACACCTGATGAGCAGGATTCGCGCCCATATCCCAACGGCATTTGGCGGAGGCACCATCGCTGCGATATTGAATACTGCACCCGTATTCAGAGGATGTTCTCATTAGGGCGTTTTTTTTCCGATGGTGGCGTTTGTGAAGCCTTTCTATATGAAATCTATATAAAAAAAATTTTGTCAAGCGCCATCAGCGGAATAAAAAAGCCCTAATGAGAACAATTTTGCCCCGTGAATACGAGTGCTGTACTGTACTGATATAAATAAAGGTTCTCTCACACCATTCTACTATTATTGCTCAATTTTATTTTATCAGGTTGTCGAATTGCTCTGGACTTAGAAGCCATAATGCTTTGATTTAATTTTGGTTTTTAATGTTTGTCAGAGTGCCCTGAGTTTTTAAGATAATATCAAGAAAAACGCAATTTCTGAAATTGATTTTGAAGTTTAAAAAAAAAGTATACATCTAAAAATTCTGTTTTTTTTTAAAAAAAAAGTGTGATATTTAATAAGGTTAGGGTTAGCTTTGTGTCGATAATATATAGGCACGGTAGTTAAATCTCGTTTCTCCCACTTTTTTTTTTTTCTCATACTTGACGCGAGGCACTACCGTGCCTCTTGATTATAAAAAATAAAAAAAAAAATTTTTTTTTAACATTTTTAAAAATTAACAAATTAAAGCTAGCACAACTATTCAAATACTGATCAGATCTTAATGTAAGTAGGCCCAAAATTATGTGCGAATTATGTGTGATTTATGTGCGAATAAATAAATTTGAAAAAAATTTTTTTTTCTATTTTTTATAACATTTTTAAAAATTGACAAATTAAAGCTAGCACAACTTTTTAAATAATGATAAGTTCTTGATGTTAGTGGGCCTAAAATTACGTGCGATTTATGTACGAATAAATAAATTTGAAAGAAAAATTTTTTTCTTCAATGTTTTATAACATTTTTGAATACAAACAAAACATAAATTTACAATCGATGTCCTTGGAAGCTTCAATTTTAGATGAGCTGTTTATTTTTTTATCATAGCTTTAATAATCAAAAGAAGTGAAATATAAAAAAAAATAGCAAAATTTTAAAGTATAAAGATGAATAATTTGCTGGATAAAAAAAAAAAAAAAAAAAAAAATTAGGCGCTTTTTATTATAATATTATTAACATGTATCACAAGCGTTATCGTGAAAGAGGCCTAGTGTTGCCGCGATACGATACGATACGATAATCCAGGCATTATCGTATCG